>NW_027331942.1:3085934-3296339 GCF_048418815.1 Hemitrygon akajei | reverse complement strand
CAAACTGATCCTCCCATCACTTTCTGCAGAAACCGTACAAGCAGGCAAGTAACCTTGTGAAAGTTGAACAATCAGATGAGGAACCATAACATCAATCTTTCGAGCACTTTCAGTCTCTCTCCTCGCTCTCTCTCTCTCTCCTCTCTCTCTCTCTCTCTCTCTCTCTCTCTCTCTCTCTCTCTCTCTCTCTCTCTCTCTCTCTCTCTCTCTCTCTCTCTCTCTCTCCCTCTCTGTCTCTCTCCCTCTCTCTCTCTATTGCTCTGGACGACTCCCCCCCCCTCTCTCTTAAAAGCACCACCGTTCATAGAGTCTCTTCTGGACCCCTTTCCATACTAGGGTGACCCACAACACACGCTCATTTTAATAAATTCTTACGGAGGGAAATAATTCAGGTTATATGTGCAAAACAATACATGAGTAATCATCAGATAACAGTGTAAAACGAGTACAGTTTCAAACTTAACATCTAGATAAACAGTCGGCTATATGTTGTCAGTACCTTTGACATGTCTAATTTCGATGTCATATTCTAGCAATATGAGACTACAATTCAACAACCTTCCTGTTCTTATTTTGTATATTAGCCAGAAATACTAAAGGATTTAGATCTGTGTAAACCAATAGTGGATTCTGGCAGGACAAATATAAACTTCGAAATGTTGCAAAGATAGAATAAGTGGCAGTAACTCTTTTTCCATAGTGGAATAGTTTTTTTTTTCTGGTGTACATTATATTTCTTGGAGAAATAAGCCACTAGTTGTTCAATGTCATCCGCACATTTTTGCAATAATACTGCTCCGGAAGTCAGGTCACTAGCATCTGTTGCTATAGAGAATGATTTGCATAGTCTGGTGCTCTGAATATGGTATTATAACACAATATAATTTACAGTTGTTCAAACAATATTCCCACAGCCAGAGGGTGCTCTTCCCATGTGTCACGACAGACCACTAAAACATCGATATATGTATGCCCCTGTGTTTTCTAAGCCTCTAATTACCGAGTCAATCATCCTTTGAGATGTTCCTGGAATATATTTCATTCCGAAAGGTAAAACATATATCATACAGCCCTGAAGGTGAGACAAAGGCTGAGATTTCCCTAGACATTTCATTCAAAGGAACACACCAATATCCTTTCAGCAAGTCAATATTCTGTAAGGTACGTAGCCGTCCCCACTTTATCAATGTAATCATCTACTCTCGGGATAGGCTCAGCATCTGTCTTTGTGATGGCATTGACTTTCCTGTAGTCAGCACAGTATCTCATGCTACCGTCCGATTTCGGTATAGGTGTACAAGGCGCTGCCCCCTCTGAGGTAGATCGCCGAATAATACCAGCTGCTGGCATGTACTCAATTTCTTTTTCCACCAGCTTGCTTTTCTCAAATTTCATTCTGTAGGGATGCTTTTTAATGGGCTGGGCTGACTTTGCATTGATGTCACGCACGCGTCGTGCACGGTCTTAGAATATCACGGAATAAACCTTTAGGTCAGTTAATTAAAATATTCAGCATTTTTGCTGCTTTGACTGCAATGCTGAATTTTCCCAGCAATATTTTTCAAAACTCATACTCTCTGAGTCTTCTGAAAACTACAGGGAGTTCGGTAAAATGATTTCGTCTTCTAGTACTAGACATGACAATCTCCTCCGTTGTCATGACAGTGCTCACTGATGCAGGATCGGAGTCATGATAACACTTGATCACATTTACATTCTGACCTGACCATTGCTCTCTGAGTAAGGTCAAAGGTGACATAATACGCTTAACTCTCAACTCCTTAACTATCCCCTGGAATGTTCTCGATATAAAGTTACTACCCTGGTTAGATGGATTTTTTTAGGTAGATCGACTGGAATGGAGAATTTGTTAAGTGCTTTTACGTTGATGTTCCGGAGGGGCACCATTCAATGGAACCGAGACACAGCACATTTGATGGTTAACAGATACTCGTAGCCAGCTGCCGTGTTTGGCAATGAGCCCGCACAATCCACTATGACCCCGGAAAATAGTTCACCAAAAACAGGTATCAGCCAACATGGTGCTTTTGGGATCATCTGATTAGGATTTCCTGCACGCTGACGGGTATGGCCAGTCCTGCACAAGTTCACAACATCGTTCCTTAAATGAGGTCGGGAGAATTCCTTCACAATCCATTTACTGGCTTTTCCACTTCAGAGTGTTCACCTAAAGACATACAATGAGCCACGTTTAAAATTTCAGCCCTGTAAACTTCCGGGACCACCACTTGATGTTCAATAGACCGATCCTCATCTGCAAGCACAGTAGGTGGTCTCCATTCCCTCATCAACACCCCACCTCTGACATAATATCCTACTGACTCTCTCTGAAACTCCTGTTCTGTGAGAGCTGTCTCCTTTAAAGTCACAATTTCCGGATTTTTATTTTGCTCCTCTCCCTTTTTGCTTCCTCAGCCGCCATTTTGTTTTTTTCTTTACTCGGAACTTCTGTTCGTAGTGCATGTTATCTGCCTGAAGCTGAACCTCAGCCTGAGTAAGTGCTTTACCCTCAACAAACATCTCCACGCCTCCTCTTTGAATTTCCCCTCGGCTGCATAATGATGTGTTATTAACAGCTGTACCTGAGCCCTCCACGTGCGAGTGGTCAATTTAATCTTTAGCTTACGTGCAATTCCCATCAGTACATCCCTCTTAGCCTCATCCAAAGCATCAGGGGTTGGATCCACCATAAACATAGTAACCTCAAACTCCATTTTTGCTGTTTTTTCACACAACCACATCAAAATAAGGGAATGTACGCCAACCAATTCAAAGAATCCCCCACACAATTCTGTTCAAAGCCCCGGACGTAGGCCCTAATTTTGGATGCCTCCACAGGGACTGAGTTAAAGAACCAACAGAAATGGAAAACACTCTGGACTCTGGTATTGCTATAAAATAATAATGTTTATTAGTAAACTACGCAGTATAGTAATATAAAAACAAATACATCAAACGGGTTGGCAATGATACAGATATAGATATATATGCGTGTGTGGAACAAAACCAGGCTCTTTCAAACCCAGGGGTAATTGGATATAATCTTACGATGATGAAGAGAGTTCAATTCAGTCCGTGGTATTTAGTTCAGTAACGCTGCTGAGATAGAGAGAGAGAGAGAGAGAGAGAGAGAGAGAGAGAGAGAGGAGAGAGGGAGAGAGAGAGAGAGAGGAGAGAGAGAGAGAGAGAGAGAGAGGAGAGAGAGAGAGAGGAGAGAGAGAGAGGTGAGAGGTGATGCTGTCGGTTATCCCGCTGTCTTCTGAATTCCTGTTGTGGTCACCGACTATGACCATCATACGTACGACCATTCTGCAGTGGTGGAATTATCACACAGGCAAGGGTGGACACACAAGTAATTCCCCACCGGTCGCACTTTTGGCAATGTGAGCTACTGATCGATTATCCCGAATCGATCCTCCAAATCCCCACCTTCACGTGGGTGCACAAAGCTCGTTCAGTGTCCGACACAGTGTGTGTCTCGCGGTGTGTCTGTCTGTGGCCCAGTGGATCTGCTTCTTATCTCCACATGGTGGACATCAGCTGTCCATCAACCTGCTCCTCACATCACTTTCTGCAGAAACCGTACAAGCAGGCAAGTAAACTTGTGAAAGGTGAACAATCAGCAGAGGAACCATAACATCAGTCTCTCCCTCCCTCCCTCCCTCCCCCGCTCTCTCTCTCTCTCTCTCTCTCTCTCTCCCTCTCTCTCTCTCTCTCTCCTCTCTCTCTCTCTCTCTCTCCTCTCTCTCTCTCTCATTGCGCTGGACGCCTCACCCTCTCTCTCCTAATAGCACCACCGTTCACAGAGTCTCTTCTGGACCCCTAGGGTCCTAACTAGGTTGACCCGAACACCTCCTCCTTTTAAGAAATTCTTACGGAGGAGCATTTCAGGTTATATGTGTATTACAGTGTTTAAAAGAATACACGACTAATTATCAAACAACCTAGTAAAACGGGTAGGGTTTCAAACTTAACTTCTAGATAAACAATCAGCTGTAATGTTGTCCGTACCTTTTTCATGTCTAATTTCTAGATCATATTCTTGCAATAACAAACTCCAGTTCAACAACCTTCTGTTCATATATTTCATATTAGACAGAAATACTAAGGGATTATGATCTGCGTAAACTATCCGTGGTTTCTGGGCAGGTCAAATCTTAACTTCGAAATTTTGGAAAGACAGAATAAGTGACAGTAACTCTTTTTCCACAGTGGAATATATTTTCTGGTGTACATTAAATTTCTTGGTGAAATAAGCCACTGGGTGTTCAATGTCATCCGCACCTTCTTGCAATAATACTGCTCCAGCACCCTCGTCACTAGCATCTGTTGCTATGGACTATGGTTTGGAAAAGTCAGATGCTCTGAGCATTGGGATTATAACACAATATAGTTTACAGTTCGTCAACAATTTTCCCACAGCCGCCGGGTGCTCGTCCCATGTGTCACTCCAGACCAGTAAATCATCGGAATAAGACCCTGTGTTTTCTAACCCTCTAATTAGCGAGTTAATCATCCTTTGAAATGTTCCTGTAGCATTTTTCATTTCGAAAGGTAAATTATTATTTTCATACAGCCCTGGAGGTGTGACGTGTGCTGATATTTCTCTAGCCCTTTCATTCAAATGAACAGACCTATATCCTTTCAGGAAGTCAATTTTCTGGAAGGTACGTAGCCGTCCCGACTTTATCAACGCAATCATCTACTCTCGGGATAGGATCAGCATCTGTCTTTGTGATGACATTGACTTTCCTGTAGTCAGTACGAATCTCATGCTACCGTCCGATTTCAGTACAAGTATACAAGGCGCTGCCGACTCTGAGGTAGATCGCCGAATAATACCAGCTGCTTGCATGTACTCAATTTCTTTTTCCACCAGCTTGCTTTTCTCAAATTTCATTCTGTAGGGATGCTTTCTAATGGGCTGGGCTGACTTTACAGTGATGTCATGCACCGCGTCGTGCAAGGTCTTAGATATCATGGAATAAAACCTTTATGCCGGATAATTAAAATCTTCAGTAGTTTTTGCTGCTTTGACTACAAATGTTGAATTTTCCTATCAATATTTTTCAAAACATCAGACTTTCTCAGTCTTGTGAAAACTACAGGGAGTTCAGTAAAATGATTTGGTATTCCTGTACTAGACACGACAATCTCCTCCGTTGTCATGACAGTGCTCACTGGTGCAGGATCGGAGTCATGATAACACGTGATCACACTTACATTCTGAACTGACATTGCTCTCTGAGTAAGGTCAAAGGTGACAAAATACGCTTAACTCTCAACTCCTTAACTATCCCCTGGATTGTCCTCGATGTATCGTTTCTACCCTGGTCAGATTGGATTTCCTCAGGTAGAACTAACTGTGTGGAGAATTTGATAAGTGCTATTACCTTGATGTTCCAGAGGGGCACCATGCCATGGAACCTGGACACAGCACATATGATGGTTAAAAGATACTCGTAGCCAGCTGCAGTCTTTGGCAATGGGCCCACACAATCCACCACAAACCCTGGAAAATAGTTCACCAAAAACAGGTATCAGCCTAAGTGATTCTTTTGGGATCACCTGATTACATTTTACTGAACGCTGACAGGTATGGCAAGTCCTGCAGAAGTTCACAACATCCTTCCTTAAATTAGTTCGGTAAAATTCCTTCACAATTCCATTTACTGGCTTTTCCACTTCAGAGTGTTCACCTAAAGACATACTATGAGCCACGTTTAAAATTTCAGTCCTGTAACTTCCGGGACCACCACTTGATGTTCAATAACCCGATCCTCATCTGCAAGCACAGTAGGTGGTCTCCATTCCTCATCAACACCCTACCTCTAGGATAATATCCTACTGACTCTCTCTGAACCTCCTCTTCTGTGAGAGCTGTCTCCTCTAAAGTCACAATTTCCGGATTTTTATTTTGCTCCTCTCTCTTCTGGTTTGCTTCCGCAGCCGCCAGTTTTTTTTTGTTTTGATTTTTCTTTACTCAGAACTCATGTTTCATACTGCATTTTACCTGCCTGAAGCCGAACCTCAGCCTCAGTAAGTGCTTTACCATCAAGAAACATCTCCACCCCTCCTCTTTGAATTTCCCCGCGGTTGCATAATGATGTGTTATTAACATCTGTACCTGAGCCCTCCACGTGCGAGTGGTCAATTTAATCTTTAGCTTACGAGCAATTCCCATCAGTACATCACTCTTAGCCTCAGCCAAAGCATCAGGTGTTGGTCCCAGCATAAACAAAGAAACCTCAAAATACATTTCTGCTGGTTTTACCACACAACCAAATCAAAATAAGGGAATGTAAGCCAATCAATTCAAAGAATCCCCCACACAATTTTGTTCAAAGCCCCGGACGTAGGCCCCAATTTTGGACGCGTCCAAAGGGACTGGGTTAAATAATCAGCTGAAATGGAAAACACTTTGGAGTCTGTTATGCTATAATCTAATAATGTTTATTAATAAACTACACAGTATAGTAATATAAAACAAATATATCAAACAGGTTGGTAATGATACAGATATATATATATGTGTGTGTGTGGAATAAAAGCAGGCTCTTACAAACCCAGGGTAATTGGATATAAATCTTACGATGATGAACTGAGTTCAATTCAGTCCATGGTATTTAGTTGAGTAACGTTGCTGAGATAGAGAGAGAGAGAGAGAGGGAGAGAGAGTTGAGAGGTGATGCCGTTGATTATCCCGTTGTCTTGTGAAGTCCTGTTGTGGTCACCGACTATCACCATGATACGTACGACCGTTCTTCAGTGGTGGAATTATCACACAGGCAAGGGTGGACACACAAATAATTCCCCACCGGTCGCACTTTTCGCACAGTGAGCCACTGATCGATTACCCCGAATCGATCCTCCAAACCCCCACCTTCACCTGGGTGCACAAAGCTCGTTCAGTGTCCGACACAGTGTGTGTCTCGTGGTGTGTCTGTCTGTGGCCCAGCGATCTGCTTCTTATCTCCACATGCTGGACATCAGCTGTCCATCAACCTGCTCCTCCCATCACTTTCTGCAGAACCGTATAAGCAGGCAAGTAACCTTGTGAAAGGTGAACAATCAGCAGTGGAACCATAACCATCAAACTTTCCAGCAGTTTCAGTCTCTCTCTCTCTGTCTCTCTGTCTCTCTGATTGCGGTGGACGCCTCCCCCTCTCTCTCCTAATAGCAGCACAGTTCATAGGGTCTCTTCGTCACCCCTTTCCAAACTGGGGTGACGCCTAACACCTCCTTCTTTTAAGAAATTCTTAACGGAGGAGAATTTCAGGTTATATGTGTATTACACAGATTAAAACAATACATGATAATTATCAAATAACCACGTAATAAGGGTAGAGTTCCAAACTTAACATTTAGATAAACAATAGCTATAATGTTGTCCGTATCTTTGACATGTCTAATTTCTAGATCATATTCTTGCAATATCAGACTCCAGTTCAACAACCTTCTGTTCTTATTTTTCATATTAGCCAGAAATACTAATCGATTATGATCTGTGTAAACTATCCGTGTTTACTGGGCAGGACAAATCATAACTTCGAAATTTTGCAGAGACGGAATATGTGACAGTAACTCTTTTTCCACAGTGGAATATATTTTCTGTAGTACATTAAATTTACTGGAGAAATAAGCCACTGGGTGTTCAATGTCATCCACACCTTTTTGCAATAATACTGCTCCAGCACCCTCGTCACTAGCATCTGTTGCTATGGAGAATGTTTTGGAAAAGTCAAGTGCTCTGAGTATGGGATTACAGCACAATATAGTTTACAGTTGCTCTACAGTTTCCCACAGCCAGAGGGTGCACGTCCCACGTGTCACTCCAGACCAGTAAATCATCGGAATAAGACCCTGTGTTTTCTAACCCTCTAATTAGCGAGTTAATCATACTTTGAAATGTTCCTGGAACATTTTTCATTCCGAAACGTAAAGCATTATTTTCATACAGCCCTGGAGGTGTGACAAGTGCTGAGATTTCTCTAGCCCTTTCAGTCAAAGGAACACACCAATATCCTTTCAGCAAGTCAATTTTCTGTAAGGTACGTAACCGTCCCGACTTTATCAATGTACTCATCTACTCCCGGGATAGGATCAGCATCTGTCTTTGTGATGGCATTGACTTTCCTGTAGTCAGTACAGAATCTCATGCTACCGTCCGATTTCGGTACAGGTATACAAGGCGCTGCCCACTCTGAGGTAGATCGCCGAATAATACCAGCTGCTAGCAAGTACTCAATTTCTTTTTCCACCAGCTTGCTTTTCTCAAATTTCATTCTGTAGGGTTGCTTTTTAATGGGCTGGGCTGACTTTCCAGTGATGTCATGCACGCGTCGTGCACGGCCTTAGAATATCACGGAATAAACCTTTAGGTCAGTTAATTAAAATATTCCGCTTTTCTGCTGCTTTGACTGCAAATGCTGAATTTTCACATCAATATTTATCAAAACATTATGCATTCTGAGTCTTCTGAAAACTACAGGGAGTTCAGTAAAGTGATTTGGTGTTCCCGTACTAGACACGACAATCTCCTCCGTTGTCATGACAGTGCTCACTGGTGCAGTGTCGGAGTCATGATAACACTTGATCACATTTACATTCTAACCTGACCATTGCTCTCTGAGTAAGGTCAAAGGTGACATAATACGCTTAACTCTCAAGTCCTTAACTAACCCCCGGAATGTTCTCGATGTAAAGTTACTGCCCTGGTCAGATTGCATTTCTTATTGTAGACCTACCAGTGTGGAGAATTTGATAAGTGCTTTTACCTTGATGTTCCAGAGGGGCACCATTCCATGGAACCTAGACACTGCACATATGATGGTTAACATATACTCGTAGCCAGCTGCAGTCTTTGGCAATGGGCCCAGACTATCCACTATAACCCTGGAAAATAGTTCACCAAAAACAGGTATCAGCCTAAATGGTGTGTTTAGGATCACCTGGTTAGGTTTTCCTGCACGCTGACAGGTATGGCAAGTCCTACACAAGTTCACAAAATCCTTCCTTAAATTAGGTCGGCAGAATTCCTTCACAATTCCATTTACTGGCTTTTCCAATTCAAAGTGTTCACCTAAAGATATACTATGAGCCACTTTTAAAATTTCAACCCTGTAAACTTCCGGGACCACCACTTGATTTTCAATAGACCGATCCTCATCTGCAAGCACAGTAGGTGGTCTCAATTCCTCATCAACAACACACCTCTAAGATAATATCCCACTGACTCTCTCTGAATCTCCTCTTCTGTGAGAGCTGTCTCCTTTAAAGTCACAATTTCCGGATTTTTATTTTGCTCCTCTCTCTTCCTTTTTGCTTCCGCAGCCACCAGTTATTATGTTTTTTTTTACTCTGAACTGCTGTTCCTACTGCATTTTATCTGCCTGAAGCTGAACCTCAGCCTCTGTAAGTGCTTTACTCTCAGCAAACATCTCCACGCCTCCTCTTTGAATTTCCCCTCGGCTGCATAATGCTGTGTTATTAACATCTGTACCTGAGCCCTCCACGTGCGAGTGGTCAATTTAATCTTTAGCTTAGGAGCAATTTTCCACACAACCAAATCAAAATAAGGGATTGTACGCCAAACAATTCATAGAATCCCCCACCCAACTTTGTTCAAAGCCCCGGACGTAGGCCCCAATTTTGGACGTGTCCACAGGGACGGGGTTAAAGAACCAGCAGAAATGGAAAACACTGGAGAGTGGTATTGCTATAAACTAATAATTTTACTTAGTAAATTACACATTATAGTAATAAAAAAACAAATATATCAAACGGGTTGGCAATGATACAGATATAGATATATATGTAAGCCTGGAACAAAACCAGGCTCTTTCAAACCCACGGGTAATTGGATATAATCTTACGATGATGAAGAGAGTTCAATTCAGTTCATGGTATTTAGTTCTGTAACGTTGCTGAGATGGAGATAGATAGAAAGGGAGAGAGAGAGAGAGAGAGAGAGAGAGAGAGAGAGAGAGACAGAGAGAGAGAGAGAGAGAGGTGAGAGGTGATGCCGTCGATTAACCTGTTGTCTTCTGAAATCGTGTTGTAATCACCCACTATGACCATCATACGTACGACCGTTTTTCAGTTGTGGAACTATCACACAGGCAAGGGTGGACACACAAATAATTCCCCACCGGTCACACTTTTCACACTGTGAGTCACTGGGCGATTTCCCCAATCGATCCTCCAAAACCCCACCTTTAAGTGAGTGCACAAAGCACGTTCAGTGTCCGACACAGTGTGTGTCTCGTAGTTTGTCTGTCTGTGGCCCAGCGGATCTGCTTCTTATCTCCACATGCTGGACATCAGCTGTCCATCAACCTGCTCCTCACATCACTTTCTGCAGAAACCGTACAAGCAGGCAAGTAACCTTGTGAAAGGTGAACACTCTGCAGAGGAACCATAACATCAATCTTTCGAGCAGTTTCAGTCTCTCTCTCAGACTCTCTATCTCTATCTCTTTCTCTCTCTCGCTCCCCCTCTCCCCCTACCTCTCCCTATCCCTCTCCTTCACACCCCCCTCGCCCACTGGACGACTCCCCCTCTCTCCTAATAGCAGCACAATTCATAGGGTCTCTTCTGGATCCCTTTCCACACTAGGGTGACCCCAAACACCTCCTCCTTTTAAGAAATACTTTCGGAGGAGAATTTCAGGTTATATGTGTATTACAGAGTTTAAAACAATACATGAGCAATTATCAAATAACCTAGCAAAGCGAGTAGAGTTTCAATCTTAACATCTAGATAAACAATAGGCTATAATTTTGTCCATACCTTTGACATGTCTAATTTCTAGATCATATTCTTGCAATATCAGACTTCAGTTTACCAACCTTCTGTTCTTATTTTTCATATTAGCCAGAAATACTAACGGATTATGATCTGTGTAAACTCTCAGTGGTTTCTGGGCAGGACAATTTTAACTTCGAATTTTGCAGAGACAGAATAATTGACAGTAACTCTTTTTCCGCATTGCAATATATTTTCTGGAGTACATTAAGATTCTTTGAGAAATAAGCCACTGGGAGTTCAATGTCATCCGCAACTTTTGCAATAATACTGCTCCAGCACCCTCGTCACAAGCATCTGTTGCTATGGAGAATGTTTTGGAAAAGTCAGGTGCTCTGAGTATGGGATTGTAGCACAATATAGTTTACAGTTGCTCTAACATTTTCCCACAGCCAGAGGGTGCACGTCCCACGTGTCACTCCAGACCAGTAAATCATCGGAATAAGACCCTGTGTTTTCTAACTCTCTAATTAGCGAGTTAATCATCCTTTGAAATGTTCCTGGAGTATTTTTCATTCCGAAAAGTAAAACATTATTTTCATACAGCCCTGGAGGTGTGACAAGTGCTGAGATTTCTCTAGCCCTTTCATTCAAAGGAACACACCAATATCCTTTCAGCAAGTCAATTTTCTGTATGGTACGAATCCGTCCCGACTTTATCAATGTAATCATCTACTCTCGGGATAGGATCAGCATCTGTCTTTTTCAATGCATTGACTTTCCTGTAGTGAGTACAGAATCTCATGGTTCCGTCCGATTTCGGTACAAGTATACAAGGCGCTGCCCACTCTGAAGTAGTTCTCCAAATAATACCAGCTGCTGGCATGTACTCAATTTCTTTTTCCACCAGCTTGCTTTTCTCAAATTTCATTCTGTAGGGATGCTTTTTAATGGGCTGGGCTGACTTTCCAGTGATGTCATGCACGCGTCGTGCATGGCCTTAGAATATCACGGAATAAACCTTTAGGTCAGTTAATTAAAATATTCAGCTTTTTTTGCCACTTTGACTGCAAATGCTGAATTTTCACATCAATATTTATCAAAACATTATGTTTCTGAGTCTTCTGAAAAATACAGGGAGCTCATTAAAATGATTTGGTGTTCTAGTACTAGACACGACAATCTCCTCCGTTGTCATGACAGTGCTCACTGGTGCAGGGTCGGTGTCTTGATAACACTTGATCACATTTACATTCTGACCTGTCCATTGCTCTCTGAGTAAGGTCAAAGGTGACATAATACGCTTAACTCTCAACTCCTTAACTATCCCCTGGAATGTTCTCGATATAAAGTTACTACCCTGGTCAGATTGCATTTCTTATGGTAGACCTACCAGTGTGGAGAATTTGATAAGTGCTTTTACCTTGACGTTCCAGAGGGGCACCATTCCATGGAACCTAGACACAGCACATATGATGGTTAATGGATACTCGTATCCAGCTGCAGTCTTTGGCAATGGGCCCAGACTATCCACTATAACCCTGGAAAATAGTTCACCAAAAACAGGTATCAGCCTAAATTGTGCTTTTGGGATCACCTGGTTAGGTGTTCCTGAACGCTGACAGGTATGGTAAGTCCTGCACAAGTTCACAAATTCCTTCCTCAAATTAGGTCGGGAGAATTCCTTCACAACTCCATTTAATGGCTTTTCCAATTCAAAGTGTTCACCTAAATACATACTATGAGCCACTTTTAAAATTTCAGCCCTGTAAACTTCCGGGACCACCACTTGATGTTCAATAGACCGATCCTCATCTGCAAGCACAGTAGGTGGTCTGCATTCCTCATCAACAACACACCTCTGAGATAATATCCCACTGACTCTCTCTGAATCTCCTGTTCTGTGAGAGCTATCTCCTTTAAAGTCACAATTTCCGGATTTTTATTTTGTTCCTCTCTCTTCCTTTTTGCTTCCGCAGCCACCAGTTTTTTTTTGTTACTCGGAACTCCTGTTCCTACTGCATTTTATCTGCCTGAAGCTGAACCTCAGCCACTGTAAGTGCTTTACCCTCAACAAACATCTCCACGCCACCTCTTTGAATTTCCCCTCGGCTGCATAATGCTGTGTTATTAGCAGCTGTACCTGAGCCCTCCTCGTGCGAGTGGTCAATTTAATCTTTTGCTTACGAGCAATTTCCATCAATACATCCCTCTTAGCCTCATCCAAAGCATCAGGGGTTGGATCCACCATAAACATAGTAACCTCAAACAACATTTCTGCTGTTTTTCCACACAACCAAATCAAAATAAGGGATTGTACGCCAATCAGTTCATAGAATCCCCCACACAACTTTGTTCAAAGCCCCGGACGTAGTCCCCAATTTTGGACGAGTCCACAGGGACGGGGTTAAAGAACCAGCAGAAATGGAAAACACTGGAGAGTGGTATTGCTATAAACTAATAATTTTACTTAGTAAATTAAACATTATAGAAATAAAAAAACAAATATATCAAACGGGTTGGCAATAATACAGATATAGATATATATGTATGAGTGGAACAACACCAGGCTCTTTCAAATCCAGGGGTAATTGGATATAATCTTAAGATGATGATGAGAGTTCAATTCAGTCCGTCGTATTTAGTTGAGTAAAGTTGCTGAGATAGATAGATAGATAGAAAGAGAGGGAGAGACAGATAGAGAGAGAGATAGAGATAGATAGATAGAGAGAGAGAGGGATAGAGAGAGAGGTGAGAGGTGATGCCGTCGATTATCCGGTTGTCTTCTGAAGTCCTGTTGTGGTCACCGACAATGACCATCATACGTATGACCGTTCTTCAGTGGTGGAATTATCACCCAGGCAAGGGTGGACACGCAAATAATTCTCCACCGGTCGCACTTTTCACACTGGGAGTCACTGAGCGATTTCCTCGAATCGATCCTTCAAAACCCCACCTTCACCTGGGTGCACAAAGCTCGTTCAGTGTCCGACACAGTGTGTGTCTCGTGGTGTGTCTGTCTGTGGCCCAGCGGATCTGCTTCTTATCTCCACATGCTGGACATCAGCTGTCCATCAACCTGCTCCTCACATCACTTTTTGCAGAAACCGTACAAGCAGGCAAGTAAACTTGTGAAAGGTGAACAATCAGCAGAGGAACCATAACATCAATCTTTCGAGCAGTTAAAGTCTCTCTCTCTCGAACTCTCGCTCTCTGCTTCTCCCTCTCTCCCTCTCTACCTCTCCGTCTCCCTCTCCCTCTCCCTCACCCTCTTTCTCCTCGCCTCCCCCCCGCTGGACGACTCCCCCTCTCTCTCCTCATTGCAGCAAAATTCATAGGGTCTCTTCTGGACCCCTTTCCAAACTAGAGTGACCCCTAACACCTCCTCCTTTTAAGAAATACTTACGGAGGAGAATTTCAGGTTATATGTGTATTACAGAGTTTAAAAGAATACATAAGTAATTATCAAATAACCGAGTAAAACGGGTAGAGTTTCAAACTTAACATCTAGATAAACAATCAGCTACAATGTTGTCCGTACCTTTGACATGTCTAATTTCCAGATCATATTCTTGCAATATCAGACTTCAATTCAGCATACTTCTGTTCTTATTTTTCATATTAGCCAGAAATACTAACGGATTATGATATGTGTAAACTATCCATGGTTTCTGGGTAGGACAAATCTTAACTGCGAAATTTTGCAGAGACAGAATAAGTGACAGTAACTCTTTTTCCACAGTGGAATATATTTTCAGGTGTACATTAAATTTCTTGGAGAAATAAGCCACTGGGTGTTCAATGTCATCCGCACCTTTTTGCAATAATACTGCTGCAGCACCCTTGTCACTAGCATCTGTTGCTATGGACTATGGTTTGGAAAAATCAGATGCTCTGAGCATTGGCATTATAACACAATATAGTTTACAGTTCGTCAAACAATTTTCCCACAACCACCGGGTGCTCGTCCCACGTGTCACTCCAGACCAGTAAATCATCAGAATAAGACCCTGTGTTTTCTAACCCTCTAATTAGCGAGTTAATCATCCTTTGAAATGTTCCTGAAGCATTTTTCATTTCGAAAGGTAAATTATTATTTTCATACCGCCCTGGAGGCGTGACAAGTGCTGAGATTTCTCTAGCCCTTTCAGTCAAAGGAACACACCAATATCCTTTCAGCAAGTCAATTTCTGTAAGGTACGTAGCCGTCCCGTCTTTTTCAATGCAATCATCTACTCTCGGGATAGGATCAGCATCTGTCTTTGTGATGGCATTGACTTTCCTGTAGTCAGTACAGAATCTCATGGTACCTTCCGATTTCGGTACAAGTATACAAGGCGCTGCCCACTCTGAGGTAGATCGCCGAATAATACCAGTCGCTAGCATGTACTCAATTTCTTTTTCCACCAGCTTGCTTTTCTCGAAGTTCATTCTGTAGGGTTGCTTTTTAATGGGCTGGGCTGACTTTACAGTGATGTCATGCACCGCCCTCGGGAAGCCCATAGAATGTTGCATTGTTTTTGCTGCTTTGACTTCAAATGTTGAATTTTCCTATCAATATTTTTCAAAACATCATACTTTCTGAGTCGTGTGAAAAATACAGGCAGTTCAGTAAAATGATCTGGTCTTCTTGTACTAGACACGGCAATCTCCTCCGTTGTCATGACAGTGCTCACTGGTGCAGTGTCGGAGTCATGATAACACTTGATCACATTTACATTCTGACCTGAGATTGCTGTCTGAGTAAGGTCAAAGGTGACACAATACGCTTAACTCTGAACTCCTTAACTATCCCCTGGTTTGTTCTCGATGTAAAGTTTCTACCCTGGTCAGATTGGATTTCCTCAGGTAGATCTAACTGTATGGAGAATTTGATAAGGGCTATTACCTTGATGTTCCAGAGGGGCACCATCCCATGGAACCTGGACACAGCACATATGATGGTTAACAGATACTCGTAGCCAGCTGCAGTCTTTGGCAATGGGCCCACACAATCCACCACAAACCCTGTAAAATAGTTCGCCAAAAACAGGTATCAGCTTAAATGGTGCTTTTGGGTCACCTGACTATATTTTCCTGCACGCTGACAGGTGTGGCAAGTCCTGCACAAGTTCACAACATCCTTCCTTAAACTAGGCCAGTAGAATTCCTTCACAATTCCATTTATTGGCTTTTCCACTTCAAAGTGTTCACCTGAAGACATACTATGAGCCACATTTAAAATTTCAGCCCTGTAAACTTCCGGGACCACAACTTGATGTTCAATAGCCCGATCCTCATCTGCAAGCACAGTAGGTGTTCTCCACTTCCTCATCAACACCCCATCTCTAAGATAATATCCCACTGACTCTCTCTGAACCTCTTCTTCTGTGAGAGCTGTCTCCTTTAAAGTCACAATTTCCGGATTTTTATTTTGCTCCTCACTCTTCCTTTTTGCTTCCTCAGCCGCCAGTTTCTTTTTTTACTCTGAACATAAGTTCATACTTCATTTTCGCTGTCTGAAGCTGAACCTCAGCCTCAGTAAGTGCTTTGTTCTCAACAAACATCTCCACGTCTCCTCTTTGAATTTCCCCTCCGCTACATAATGCTGTGTTATTAACATCTGTACCTGAGCCCTCCACGTGCGAGTGGTCAATTTAATCTTTAGCTTACGAGCAATTCCCATCAGTACATCCCTCTTAGCCTCATCCAACGTGTCAGGGGTTGGCTCTGCCTTACAACTAGTAACCTCAAACTCCATTGCTGCTATTTTTCCACACAAGCAAATCAAAATAAGGGAATGTGTCCCAATTAATTCAAAAATTCCCCACACAATTTTGTTCAAAGCCTCGGACATAGGCCCCAATTTTGGACGTGTCCACCGTGGCGGGGTTAAATAACCAGCAGAAATCGAAAACACACTGGAGTCTGGTATTGCTATAAACTAATAATGTTTATTAGTAAATTACCCAATACAGTAATATAAATGCAAACATATCACAGGTTAGCAATGCTACAGATATAGATATATATGTATGTGTGGAACAAAACTAGGCTCTTTCAAACATAGTGGTAATTGGATATAATCTAACGATGATGAAGAGAGTTCAATTCAGTTCGTGGTATTTAGTTGAGTTACTTTGGAGAGAGAGAGAGAGAGAGAGGTGATGCCTTTGATCTTCCCGTTGTCTTCCAAACCCTGCTGTGGTCACCGATACGAGCCATGATACCTGCAACCGTTCTTCTGTTGTCGCACCTTTTTCACACTGTGAGCCACTGAGCGATTTCCCCGAATCGATCCTCGAATACCCCACCTTCATGTGGTTGCACAAATCTCGTTCAGTGTCCGGCACTGTGTGTGTCTCCTGGTGTGTCTGTCTGTGTAACAGTGGATCTGCTCTTTATCTGCACATGCTGGACACCAGCTGTCCATCAACCTGCTCCGCCCACTGCTTTCTGCAGAAACCGTACAAGCAGACTAGTAACATTGTGAAAGGTAAACAATCAGCACAGGAACCATAACATGATTCTTTCGAGCAATTTCTGTTGCTCTCTCTATCTCTCTCTCTCAGTTGTCTGGACGCTTCCCCCTCTGTCTCTTAAAAGCAGCACAGTTCATAGAGCCTCTTCTGGACCCCTTTCCAAACTAGGGTGAGCCCTAACACTACATTCAGTAATAAGTATATCGCTTTGGATACTGTTGGTGGGGACAACCTGCCAGGGGCTAGTTGTCGTGGTTTCGTATCTGGCACCGGGACTGGACCCTCAGCTCAGAATGGAAGGAGGGAAAGGAGGAGAGCAATAGTGATAGGGGATTCGACAGTTATGGGACAGATAAGAGGTTTTGTGGAAGAGATTGAGACTCTCGGATCGTCTGTTGCCTCCCTGGTGCCAGGGTCCACGATATCTCAGATCGAGTTCTCAGCATTCTCAAGAGCGAGTGGGTGCAGCCTGATGTCCTGGTCCATGAAGAAGGAGAAAGTCCTGCAAAGAGAATTTAGGGAGTTTGGTGCAACGGTGAACGATAGGATATCCAGGGTTGCAATCTTCTGTGCCGCGTGCTAGTGAGGCTAGAAATAGGAAGTTAATGCAGCTAAATACGTGGCTAAGGAGTTGCTGCAGGCGGGAGGGCTGCATGTTTCTGAGCAATTGGGTCTTGTTCCAGGGAAGGTGGGACCTGTACCGACGGGACGGGTTGCACCTAATCTGGAGGGGGGACTGCCATTTTTGCAGGAAGGTTTGCTCATGCTACTCAGGGGGGTTTAAACTAGATATGCAGGGGGAGGGGAGCCAGAGTGTTAGAGCAGATTGTGAGGTGGAAGAAGATAAAGGTCATGCGAGAGCTGCAAGTATAGTGCATGGAGTAAAGCCAGATCTAACATATAAAGATACTTTGAGGAAAGAGAAGCAGAATAAAGGGTGGTAAGGTAGAAGGGCAAAAGTGCGTGTACATCAAAGCAAGAAGCAGCAGGAAAAAAGATGATGAACTGAGAGCTTGGATACATCCATAGAATTATGATGTAGTGGCCATTAGAGAGACTTGGCTGGCACCAGAGCAGGAATGGATTCTCAATATTTCTGCATTTCAGTGCTTTAAATGGAGCGGGGAAGGAAGGGATGAGGGGTGGCATTACTGGTCAGGGATGCTATTACAGCTACAGAAAGGGTGGGAAATGTAGCAAGATCCTCCATTGAGTCAGTATGGGTAGAAGTCAGGAACGGCAAAGGAGCATTTACTCTATTGGGATTATTCTATAGACCCTGGCAGCAGCAGAGATACCGAGGAGCAGATTGGGAGGCAGATTTTTGAAAGGTGCGAAAATAACAGGGTTGTTATTATGGGTGACTATAACTTCGCGAATATTGATTGGCACCTGATTAATTCCAATGGTTTATAGAAGATAGAAGATAGAACAACATAGCACAGTACAGGACATTCGGCCCACAATGCTGTGCCAACCCTTAACCCTGCCTCCATATAACCCTCACCTTAAGTTCCTTTATATACCTGCCTAGTGGTCTCTTAAATTTCACTAGTGTAACGGCCTCCACCACTGACTCAGTCAGTCCATTCCACGCACCATCAACTCTCTGAGTAAAAATCTTTCCTCTAATATCCCCCTTGAACTTTCCACCCCTTTCCTTAAATCCATGTCCTCTTGTATTGACCAGGGGTCCCCTGGGGAAGAGGCACTGGTTGTCCTCTCTATCTATTCATCTTAATATCTTGTATACCTCTATCATGTCTTCTCTAATCCTTCGTAGAGTAAAGCCCTAGCTCCCTTAATCTCTGATCATAATGCATACACTCTAAACCAGGCAGCATCCTGGTAAAACACCTCTGTACCCTTTCCAATGCTTCCACATCCTCCCTATAGTCAGGTTGACCAGAGCTGGACACAGTACTCCAAGTGCGCCCGAACTAGAGTTATTTTTTTAGAGCTGCAAAATTACCCCGTTATTCTTAAGCTCTATCCCTCGACTTTTGAAGGCTAACACTCCATAAGCTTTCTTAGCTATCTTATCTACCTGTGAGGCAACTTTCAGGGATCTGTAGACATGTACCCCTAGATCCTTCTGCTCCTCCACACTCCCCAGTATCCTGCCATTTACTTTGCCTTGGAGTTTGACCTTCCAAAGTGTACAGCCTCAGACTTCTCCGGGTTGAACTCCATCTGCCGCTTCTCAGCCCACTTCTGCATCCTATCAATGTCTCTCTGCAACCTTCGACAATCCTCAGCACTATCCACAACACCACCAAGCTTTGAGTCGTCTGCAAACTTTTGTGTCGTCCATCCTTCTACCCCCACATCCAGGACGTTAATTAAAATCTCGAAAAGTAGACGTCCCAGAATTGATCCGTGTGCGACACCATTAGTCACAACCCTTCAATGCGAATCTACTCCCTCCACCACAACTCTCTGCTTTCTGCAGGCAAGCCAATTCTGAATCCACCTGGCCAACCCTCCCTGGATCCCATGCCTTCTGACATTCAGAATAAACCTACCATGAGGTACCTTGTCAAATGCCTTACTAAAACAATATAGATCACATCCATTGCACTACCCTCATCTATGTGCCTGGTCACCTCCTCAAAGAACTCCGTCTGGCTTGTTAGACACGAACTGCCCTTCGCAATGCGATGCTGACTGTCTCTGATCAGAGCATGATTCTCTAAATGCCCATAGTTTGTATCACTAAGAATCTTTTACAGACGTAAGACTCACTGGTCTATAATTACCTTGACTATCCCTACTAACATTTTTGAGCAAAGGGTCAACATTCACCTCCCTCCAATCCTCCGGTACCATTCCTGTGGACAACGAGGATATAAAGGTCCTAGCCAGAGGCTCAGCATTCTTTTCCCCCGCCTCGTGGAGCTGCCTGGGGAATATTCCGTCAGGCCCCGGAGACTTATCCATCCTAATGTATTTTAGCAACTCCAGCACCTCTTCTCCCTTGATATCAACATGCTCCAGAACATCAACCTCACTCATATCGACCTCACCGTCATCAAGATCCCCCTCATTGGTGAATAACGAAGAGAAGTATTCATTGAGGACCTCGCTCACTTCCACAGCCTCCAGGCACAACTTACCACCTTTACCTCTAATCGGTCCTGTGATCACATAATTGAAGAATGCACTGGGGTTTAGAAGGGGCAGAGTTTGTTAAGTGTGTCCAGAAAGGTTTCCTGTCACAGTATGTTGACAGGCCAACTAGGGGGAATGCCATACCAGATCTAGTATTAGGAAACGGACTGGGTCAGGTCACAGATCTCTCAGTGGAAGACCATCTGGTGGACATTGACCACTGCTCCCTGGACTTTAACATTATCATTTAAAAGGATAGAATCAGACAGGACAGAAACATTTTTAATTGGGGAAGGGCAAATTATGTGGCTATAAGGATAGATCTTGCGGGTGTGAATTGGGATGATGTTTTTGCAGGGAAATGTACTGTGGAAATGTGGTCGAGGGTTAGGGAGCTCTTGCAGGATGTTAGGGATAAATTTGTCCCGGAGAGGAAGTTAAAGAATTGTAGAGTGAAGGAACCATGGGTGACAAGATAGGTGGAAAATCTAGTCAGATGGAAGAAGGCAGCATACACGAGGTTTAGGAAGCAAGGATCAGATGAGTCTATTGAGGAATATAGGGTAGCAAGAAAGGAGCTTAAGAAGGGGCTGAGGAGAGCAAGCAAGGTGTATGAGAAGGCCTTTGGCAAGTAGGGTAAAGGAAAACCCCACGGCATTCTTCAATTATCCGAAGAACAAATGGTTTACAGGAGTGAAGATATGACCGATTAGAGATAAAGTTGGGAAGATGTTCCTGGAGGCTGTGGAAGTGATCGCAGTCCTCAATGAATACTTCTCTTCGGTATTCACCAATGAGAAGAAACTTGATGATGGTGAGGACAATATTACTGAGGTTAATGTTCGGGAGCATGTTTATATTAAGGGGGAAGAACTGTTGGATTTGTTAAAATACATTAGTACCGATAAGTCCCCGAGGCCTGAAGGAATATTCCCCAGGCTGCTCCACGAGGAGAGGGAAGAGATTGCCTAGCCTCTGGCTAGGATCGTTATGTCCTCGTTGTCCATGGGAATGGTACCGGAGGATTGGAGGGAGGCTAATGTTGTCCGCTTGTTCAAAAAAGGTAGCAGGGATAGTCCTGATAATTATAGACCAGTGAGCCTTACGTCTGTGGTGGGAAAGCTGTTGGAAAAGATTCTTAGAGATAGGATCTATGGGCATTTACAGAATCATGGTCTGATCAGAGACAGTCAGCATGGCTTTGTGAAGGGCAGATCATGTCTAACAAGCCTGATAGGGTTCTTTGAGGAGGTGACCAGGCATATAGATGGGGGTAGTGCAGTGGATGTGATCTACATGGATTTTAGTAAGGCATCTGACAAGGTATCACAAGGTAGCCTTATTCAGAAAGTCAGAAGGCATGGGATCCACGGAAGTTTGACCAGGTGGGTTCAGAATTGGCTTGCCTGCAGAAAGCAGAGTGTCGTGGTGGAGGGACTACATTCAGATTGGAGGGTTGTGACTAGTGGTCCCACAACAGATCCCACAAGGATCTGTTCTGGGACCCCTGCATTTCGTGATTTTTATTAACGACCTGGATGTGGGGGTAGAAGTGTTGTTTAGCAAGTTTGCAGACGACACAAAGGTTGGTGGTGTTGCGGATAGTGTAGTGGATTGTCGAATATTGCAGAGAGACATTGACAGGATGCAGAAGTGGGCTGAGAAGTGGCAGATGGAGTTCAAACCGGAGAAGTGTGAGGTGGTACACTTTGGAAGGACAAATTCCAAGTCCAAACTAAATGGCAGGATACTTGGTAGTGTGGAGGAGCAGAGAGATCTGGGGGTGTACGTCCACAAATCCCTGGAAGCTGCCTCACAGGTAAATAGGGTAATTAAGAAAACTTATGCACTGTTACCTTTCATAAGTCGAGGGATAGAGTTTAAGAGTTGCGGGATAATGATGCCACTGTATAAAACTCTGGTTAGGCCACACTTGGAGTACTGTGTCCACTTTTGGTCGACTCACTGTAGGGAGGATGTGGAAGCATTGGAAAGGGTACAAAGGTGATTTACCAAGATGCTGCCTGGTTTAGAGAGTATGCATTATGATCAGAATTTAAAGGAGCTCGGGCTTTACTCTCTGGAGAGAAGGAGGATGAGAGGAGACATGATAGAGGTATACAAGACATTAAGAGGAATAGATAGAGAGGACAAACAGCGCCTCTTCCCCAGGACACCACTGCTTAATTCAAGAGGACATGGGTTTAAGGAAAAGGGTGGAAAGTTCAAGGGGGATATTAGATGAAGGATTTCTACACAAAGAGTGGTTGGTGCGTGGAATGCCATACATGAGTCAGTGGTGGAGGCAGATACACTGGTGAAATTTCAGAGACTACTAGACAGGTATATGGAGGAATTTAATGTGTGGAGGGGGGTATATGGGAGGCAGGGTTTAAGGGTCGGCACAACATTGTGGCTTGAAGGGCCTGTACTCTGCTATATTGTTCTATGTTTCTTAGGTCACGAACCTATCTATCACCCCTGCAGATGACCAAGATCCGTATGCTCCACTGCCGCCGGACAAACTGTGTAAATGCAGGATGGGGCTATGTTGAAAATTAAATGTGCTCGGTTTTCTAAAATTGACTCTTTCTACCTCAGGCCACGAAGTTAGCAATCAACCCCCACCCCCCGCCCCCACCATACAGCACATCGCCGGATACTGCTGCAGTTTAACTCAATCTGACAATTTACACAGTTACAATTAAGTGGCAATTATCAATCATCAAAATCTAGTTCTAAGAAATAAAGTCATGTAAGTGTAACACCCTGATTAACATTCTGTCTGCTATGCTGTAGGCATTTCAGTTTATCAATTTTGTGAGAGAAGTCGGTTTTATTATAAGCTTGTAGGGTTTGGTCTGAGATAAAGGGACTTAATATACAACTTAGGAATGCAGTGTCAGCCAATCAGGATAGTAGAATTGACAAAGGCTTCTACAGAATGTTGTGAGGGCAGCTCTTTGATGGTGGGAGCTGGGAGAATGCAGGAGGGAAGACGGATGAAGATGCTGCCTCTTCCTCAAGGTGCTTTATGCAAATAAATGTCTTCAGGAGGAAGAACCAATACTCTGGAAGTAGACAACACAAGTGAATCTGCAGATGCTGGAAATAAATAAAAACACAAAATGCTGGCAGAATTCAGCAGGCCAGAGAGCATCTATGGAAGAAAGTAGTGACAACGTTTTGTGCCGAAATCCTTCATCAAGAGAGTCCTTTTGTTCGACGTGGATTTCAAGCGGAAACAAATGTTTCTCGATGATTTGATCTCCACTGTGCACAGGTGACTGCTTCAGTATAATGGGTCATTTTTTTCCTGTCCTTCCTTTGGTAACTAGGTGCTTAAGTTAACATTCGTAAATATACTTCTTTATAATTTGTATTCAGTGTAAGAAATGTTATGTCTTGCCAAAGGGCGATTGCCGCGGGTAGAAAATCACACAGCATTCACACAAACCGGCGTGTGGGTGGGCAAACGAGCCATCCCAACCTTATGGATTTCGCGGGTCCACAGTTGTATCACGCTAGATGTACGAAGCCTGACAAAGGTGGGTTTCTCCTCACAGTGTCCAGTGCTTGTTAGCGAGGAACTAACGAGCCGCATTTCCAGAGGCTTCCAGTGTAAATTTGTTTTATAAGCCACCATACCTTCCAGAAATACACGCTTGATCCAGTTTACAGTGTGAGTCCTAAAAACTATAATGACAAATCCATTATTAGAGATCGGGGAATCTTAATGACAGACGCAACCTTCCTAAGGCATCGCTCCTTGAAAAGATGTCTTGGATACTACGGAGGCTGGTACCCATGATAGAGTCGACGAATGGTACAAGATTCTGCAACTTACTTCGATCTTGTGCCTTGCCCCGCCCCAATACCAGATTGTGATGCAGCCAGTGACAATTCTCTCCATGATGCATTTTTAGAAATTTTCGAGTATTTTAGTTGACAACCCAAATCTCCTCAAAATTGGAATGTAATAAAGTCACTTAATTGCATTCTTTACACCTGCACAATATTTTGTGTCCATGTTAGGGTGTCAGAGACATTGACACCCAGGAATTGCTCGCACTTTCCACTCTTGACCTCTCTATGCCGTTTGATTTTGCTCCCTTGTCTTAGCCCTTCCTGAACTCCACAATCAGCTCTTTGGTCTTGCTGAAGTTGAGTGCAAAGTTGTTGTTGCGGGACCACTCAACTAACTGGTATATCTTGCTCTTGTACGCCCTTTCCTCACAGACCTAAATTCTGCCAACAATGATTACATTCACAGCAGTTTACAGTTGATATTTGAGATGCCCCTAGACACATAGTCATGGGCATAGAGAAGGTAGAGCAGTGTTAAGCACACAAAACTGTGCTGTGCCGGCCATTACCCTATATTTTCCATAGGCATAGGGCAATTCACAGGTTGTTGATCAAGCTCCCCTTCGGGCCACCATGCCCATTCTAGTACCCAACACCATGCTATTTACAAACACTTCGTCCGCAGGCGGCAATGCCAATGTTTCTGTATGTTCACCTGGATAATGGGGATGGACAGTCAGAATCACTGCATACATCCACTGTCTACGCCCCATGGCAGCGTATTCCTGGTTCCAGCACTCCTCACCACCATACCACCACCTCTGGGTGACATTGCTCACAGTCCCTCTGAACCTCTTGCACGGCCACGTCAATCTGTCCTCTGTACTATTGAGAACTGTGCTACGAGGGAGACCGTTCACACTGTGTAACCCATCCATACTCCTCCCCTGCTATCGGTCAGAACACCCCAGTTAGTCTATTCCGGTCCATGAGGGTCAATCCAGCCTGCGCAGTCTGCCTTAAAGAGAAGGGAAATGGACGATCTTGAAAGAGGTTCTGGAGAGGAAGAGGAAGAGTGTGTAATGGGGAGAAGCTGATCGGGAGTAAAGGAGGTGGAGAGGAAAGAGCTGGTGGGAGAGACCATGCAGGAAGGGGACCGTGTTTTGTATGGTGTTCAAAACAAACTTTTCACTCATCCTCCGTACCATGGGAACTGGACATGCGCCCCCTACAGTTCAATGTCTGTCATCGCTGGGAACTGAGCACCACTGCCGTGATTTCCCACTACTCCCAGCCTGTCACCTTTCCAGAAATTAAATTAATCCCAGTGTCTGTTGTGTAATCATTAACCAAGTGCCCGCTTTTAACTTCACCAACATCATCAGCACAGTGTTCTGTCAAATACTGAGTTCCTGTGGGTGACATGAAGGCAATGTGGGAGAGCAAAGAATGCAACAGATATCCATATTAACAGACTAATGCCGAGGGATATGTGTGAGAGAGAGGGGGAGAGAGAGAGAGAGAGAGAGAAAGAGAGAGAGAGAATAAGGAAAAGCGAGGGAGCGTTGATGAAATAGTTAGAGGCTGGAGGGACAGTGGGAAAGAGAAGGGAGGAGGAGCTGAGAGCGAGATATTGCAGTGTGTGTTAGACAGATACAGTGAATCATGAAACCCAGAGTGAAAGGGGGAAAGAACAATAGATGTAGTATGATTTCTTGTCTCTCATGCCTAATGATTACAATTTCTCTGAGCTCTCATCTCCAGAGTTCACAGTTTCACTGCAAAGACCATGAGTGGTCCGCATTCCCTCTGTGTCACCTTGCTGTACAAGGTGTGTGCTTGTCCGGTGCCTGTACGTACGAGAGATAACACGGGATATTGATATAAATGAGAAGAAAAACAACTCATGATTTTAGTGTCTCCAGCCGCAGGTTTTGCATCATCCAATGGAGCTACCTCGTGCAAACAGAAGCTCATTAATTCACCGGGAGACACTGCATCAGGAGCACCTATACTAGTGGATCCAGAGAACAGCTGAAGCCACCACCTACTTTGCCTATTGGGAAGACTGTTGCTGAAGCACCTGGCCATTCTGCTCAAAGCTTCCAACTCAGCATGAATCACATATGCAAAGCTGGCAAGGCATCTGCTAACTCGGTGATTCAATCACCCGCCCATTTATGAGATGATGGAGAGCTGCACCTGGCTTTCTGGCAACGAAATGGCAGTCACTGTGTGGTACATTAAGACAGTCCATTCAGCCCATCAAAGCTGCTTCGTCAATCAATTATGTTTAATCCCGCATCACCTTTGATGCCCTGACGAATCAGGAAATTATCTTTTTTTTTGCTTTCAATATTTCCACGGACTTGGCTTGCACACCTGTCCGTGGCCGAGCATTCCGCAGATTCACCACTCTCTGGAAAAACAATATCCTACTTAACTTTGTTCTAAAGTGGTCCCTCTCAAATTTGAGGTTGTGCCTGCAATTTCTGGAGACTTTGTATATGAAACATTGTCTCCACATTCACCTAAACAAGTCTTTTCAACATTTGGTAGGTTTCAATACAATCTACCCACATTCTTCTAAATGCCAGTGCGTACAGGGCCAAAGCTCTTACATCTTAACCCTTCTTTCCAGGAATCATCCTCGTAATCTGGACTCCCCCCCGCCCCCCGATGTGAACGCATGCTTTCTGAGATACGGGGCATAAAACAGTTGACAGTATGCCAAGTGCGGACTGTTGCTTATAAGTACTCAGCTAATCTGGCTGTTTTTATATTATATTCCACTTTGAAATGAATACCAACATCTGCCTTCTTTACGACCAGCTCATTTCTGAACATTGTATTCAACCTGCCAATTTTTTCCCATTCTTCCAATTTTTATATCCTTAGACCAGTGGTGTCAAACTCATTTTAGGTCACGGGCCGGATTGAGCAAAATGCAGCTTCATGCGGGCCGGATCAGTCGGACGCGTGCGAACGCAGCTTTCGTTGCCTCCATTTGTTCAGCCTGCTCTCATGTGTCTCAGTCTCTGCTATAACTACAAAGTGTTTCACTTTACAAATTATGTTTCTTATGAAGAAGACTGCCGAATAAACACTAGAAACCCTGAAAACCTGGTACCTGAATAAACTCAGTATTAGCCATATCATACGCCATAGGCGCTTCGATTACTGGGGCCAGCTTTAATAGTAATTAGATATTATCTCGCGGGCCAAAGATAATTACACCGCGGGCTGGATTTGGCCCGCGGGCCTTGAGTTTGACATATATGCCTTAGACCATAAAACCATTAGACAAAGGAGTAGAATTAAGCCATTCAAACCAGTAAGTCCGTCTACAATTTCATAATGGCTGATCCCGGATCGATTCAACCCCATACACCTGCCCTCTCATCATTTCCCTTGATGCCCCACTTTCTTTCTGTAATCCCATTGCTTCTTCAGAGCTACATACCCCTCCAACTATCTTCATAACTTCTGACAACGTTGCTGCAAAGCTATCAATTTCTTTATCTAAATCATTGACAAAAGTATAAAAAGTAGGTTTCTAATACTGGCCTCTGGAGAACACTACTAGTCACTGGCAGACAACCAGGAAATGCCCCCCTTTATTCCAGTCGCTGGTCCCTGCCTGTCAGCCATCCCTCTAACCATGTCAGCAACTTCCCTGTATTCCCATGTGATTTTATCATGTTAAGCGGCCTCATGCGTGGCACCTTGTGAAATGCCTTCTGGAAATACAAGTAAAGGATTGGAGGGTTGTGAATGTTGTTCCTTTATTAAAGAAAGGGAGTAGAGATAGACGAGGAAATTATAGATGTGAGTCTCCATTCAGTGGTTGGCAAGTTGATAGAAAACATCCTTGCAGACAGGATTCATGAATATTTGGAGACATATAATATGATTAGGAATATTCAGCATGACTTTGTCAAAGGCAGGTCGTGTCTTATGAACCTGACTGAAATTTTTGACCATGTGACATTGATGAAAGCAAGGCAGTAGATGTAGTGTATATGGATTTCAGCAAGATACCCTGTGCAAGGCTTATTGAGAGAATAAGAATGCATGGGTTCCAAGGGGACATTGCTTTGAGCATCCAGAGTTGGCTTGACCAAGGAAGGTAATGAGTGGTTGCAGGTGGGTCACATTCTACAAGGAGGCCGGTGACCAGTGGTGGGTCTCAGGGATCTGTTGTGGGACCACTACTCTTCATGATCTTTGTAGATGATCTGGATGAGGAAGTGGAAGGTTGGGTTAGTAAATTTGCTGATAACACAAAGTTTGGTGGTGTTGTGGACAGTTTGGAGGGCCATCAAAGATTACAGTGGGAGATTGATAGTATGCAAAACTGAGCTGCAAAATGACAGATGGAGTTCATCCCAGATAAGTGTGACGTGGTTCATTTTGGTGGGTCAAGTAGGATGGCAGTATATAGTATTAATCGTAATATTCTTGGCAGTGTGGAGGAGCAGAGAGATCTTGGGGTCCGAGTCCACAGGGCATGCAAAGCTGCTGCGCAGGTTTACTCTGTGGTTAAGAAGGCAGACTGTGTATTGGCCTTCATCAATCGTGGGATTAAGTTTAGGAGCCAAGAGGTAATGCTGCAGCTATATAGGAACCTGTTCAAACTCCACTTGGAGTACTGTGCTCAGCTCTGATAGACTGACTGCAGGAAGGATGTGGAAACCATAGAAAGGGTGCAGAGGAGCTTTACAAGGATGTCACCTGGATTGGAGAGCATGCCTTATGAGAATTGTTTGAGTGAACTTGGCCTTTTCTCCTTGGAGGGACGGAGGATGAGAGGTGATCTGACAGAGGTGTATAAGATGATGAAGGGCATTTATTGTGTGGATAGCCAAGGCTTTATCCCAGGGCTGAAATGCCAGCACGAGAGGACACAGTTGTAATGTGTTTGGAGGTAGGTACAGAGGAGATGCCAGGTGTACGTTTATTTACACAGTGAAGGTGAGTTCGCGGAATGGGCAGTCGACGACGGTCGTGGAGGCGAAAACGATAGTGTCGTTTAAGAGACTTCTGGATAGGTATATGGAGCTTAGAAAATTAGAGGGCTATGGGTAACCCCAGGTAGATTCTAAGGTAAGGACATGTTCAGTGCAGCGTTTTAGGCTGAAGGGCCTGTATTGTGCCATAGGCTTTCTATCTTTCTATGTAATGGCTTCTTTGAAATGTTTCACTGCTAAGGCAAAAGTAATGGCTTCTCAGTAATGTTCCCTGCTGAGATAATTGTTTCTCTGTAGCAGCAATGTTTGGGTTATGCCTGTTAGCCCATCGGAGATTGTTGCTTTGTCTTGTGTATCAGGAAGGACGTTGTCTTCGCGCTTTTTGTCGAGGAGAGATGAAGAGGGAGGACGCGTGTGGAGAGAGCGGGTAGACCACCAGGCGGAGTGGACTGGGATGTGGAAGTCCGACGTTCGGCGACGCTCGGAGGAGACCGATGGTGGAAGAATGACTACTGAGTGAGCTCAAACGTGACTTTGACTTGACTTGGGCACATTTTTTATTTTCAGTACTATATTCAGATTAAGATTCATAATGTTCTATCATTTAATTGCATATGGTGTACTGTCTGGTATTTTGCGTTGTGGGTTTGTAGCTGGGGGTACATTGCACAACATCCACACAACGTGATTACCCAGTTTGGTGGGGCCGAAGGCCGACTCCCCTAGACGAACAGGAGCTGGGCGAGCCTGAGAGTTACATTTGTGCCAAAGACATCCACCTCCCTTCATTTTTTCCATGCTAATTGTTACGTCCTCGAGGAACCCTGTCAGATTTGTCAGGCAGGTTAGCCTAACGGGCCTATAATTTCCTTCTTTATTTTGCCTTCCTCCCTTTTTAAAGAGCGCAGAGACATTTGCAATTTGACATTCCTCCGGAACCATAACAGAAGTCAGTGATTCTTGAAAAATGATAACCACTGCATCTACTATCTCTTCTGCAACCTCTTTCAGAACTGTGGGATGTCAGCCTTATGGTCCACGTCCTATTTAAGACCTTTGCGTTTATTTGGCGCTTTTTCCTTTGTAATAGAAAAGGCACTCACTCATGCTCCCTGGCACTCACGGTCTTCAGGAACACCGTTAAAGTCTTTCACAGGGAGAGCTGATGTAAAGTACTCATGAGCCTCATATGCCATTTCTTTATCCCCATTCACCAGCATTATTTCCAGTAATCCAGTTTCAACTCTCACTGCCCTTTAACTCTTTATATAACTGTAAAACAAACTTTTAGCATTCCACTTTATATTATTGGCTAGTATGCCCTCATGTTTATTCTTTTGTATTCGTATGGCTTTCTTAGTTGCCTTATGTTGGATTAAAAATCATGCAAACAACATGTTTTATTAATTTATTTGATTGTACAATTTGAGCCTAAGAAGGTAGAGTCATTTTTATCACACAAGGTCCACATTGTCTAAAGCAGTGTTAACAGCAAAAAAAAAAACAATGCGTTTCCCTTCCAACTGAACGCACTGATGTCCCCTTCTCCCTTCCTCAAACCTCCTCCTTCGACATATCGCTCTGGTTTGCTGCCCTGCTCTGGATGTTTTAATCCGGAATTCCCGAGGAGACATCAATCAGCCACACTGGCACAGCTCATTCCTCCTCAAACCTTACTGACTCTGAGCTCCGCTCTCTCTGTGCGTATCTCAAATTTACAATCAAACCCCCAGACAAAGGATGTGCTGTTGGACTGTTTCCGAGTGAACTTGTGAAATCCAGCATCTCCTTATCTGTACCACATGAGGAGGACCCCGCTCCAGAACTACATAAAACTGTCTCTGACACCATTACTGACCTCATCAGTTCTGGAGATCTCCCAAACACTCACGGATCCTTCGCCCACAACTGCTTACCTTGACCCAATACCCAAGATCCACAATCCCGACTGTGCTGGGTAGGCATATTATCTCTGCCTGCTCCTGACCAACGGCACTCTTATGCTCATAGCTCGACTTGATTCTGTCCTCCTCGGTCAGTCCCTTCCAATCTGTATCGGTGAAACTTCTCATGCTCGCGATCTTCTCTCTAACATTCAACTCCCTGGACACGAATACCTCATTTGCACCATGAATGATCATTCCCAATACACATCTACCCTAGATCCACTACAACTTTCTTCTGTCTGTCAGGATTGGTCCTCACCCTCAACAATGTTTCCTTTGGCTCCGTCCGCATTATCCAAGCTCAAGTGTTGGCCATTGGCTACCTCCCTCTTCCAACCCTTCACCAGAAATCTTCCCTGTCTTGTTCCTCCAGAACATTGATGTTTTATGCTCCGGTCCAGAGTTGGCGTTCCAGTTCTTTGTCCGGGCCGCGGACTCCGGGTCTTGTAGCCGTCCGCCTTTCACCCTTGAGCCTAATTAGTCACACCTGTGGATCATCTTGGCTTGTTGGGGTTCAAGGTGGTGACCCTGATGCCCATGGGCTGGTGGTGTATAAAGGGGCCTCTGGGACTGAGTGGAGTTGGGGGGTTGTCTTGCCTATCCTGCTTACCCCTGTGTGTTCAGCTTATCCTGCTCCTCCGGTTTGCCCTGGCTTGGAGTACCATCGTTTTTCGAGTAAGTCTGGCAATCACCCTGGGCGAAGTTTCCTTTCTATCCCTTGCCTCCGTTGGGCAAGCCTGGCCGGACTGTCATTGCCCGACGGGGGACTCTACCCATTCCTACCCCTTGCTGCCGTCGAGTTGTGCTCCGCAAGCTACCCATGTGCCCTGCCCTGGCAGCTCCCCCAGAGAACGCCAAGATTCTGCTGGAACTCCTAGATCCTGCTGGACCTCCAAGAACCTCCTCTGAACTCCGGGACCCTGCCTTGCCTGAACTCCGGGATCCTGCCTTGCCTGAACTCCAGGATCCTGCCTTGCCTGAACTCCGGGATCCTGCCTTGCCTGAACTCCGGGATCTTGCCTTGCTTGAACTCTAAGACTCTCTTGGAACCCCAGAATCACCTTGAACGCAATGTCCCTCACGCACACCACGGTCCCCACATCTTGTCTATCGTTTAGTTGTTCCCATCCTGCCCCGAGTACTTCAGTGTCTGCGTCCTGCACTTGTGACCAGCCGCCTGTCCCCTTATGACATTGATGACTGCATCGATGCTGTTTCAGGCACCTGCTCTGAGGCCGTGAATTTCATCACATTGGCCACCAACGTCCACACTGACCTTAAGTACACTTGGTCCGTTTTAACAACTGCCTTACCTTTCTCGATCTCTTTGTCTCAATCAAAGGAAATAAATTGCCGACCCTCCTCATTAGAAACATACCGGCTCCAACAGTTATCTGGTCCATACCTCTTCCCTCCCAGTTTCCTGTAAAAATGTTTTTCACTTTTCCCCTTTCCTTCATCTCATAAGCATCTGCTCCAAGAATGTGGCCTCCATTCCAGGCGATCAGAGCTGCCTTCTCTACGCGGGCCTAAACATCGATTGCACTCTTTTCCACAGTTGCTGCCTGATCTTCTGAGTTCTTCCTCTATCAAAAATGATTAGAATATGTTCCCTTATTCGTCAATTGATATTGCACTCATCTTCTCCGATGTTAACACATCCCCTCTTAGTGGGACAAAATGCCTCACAGTACTCCAAAATTGGCCTGCCCAGCGCTTTAAAAATTTTCATTCAACCTTACTTCTTGCTTTTATATTCTATTCCTCTTGAAATGAATGCTAACATCGCATTGACATTTCACAGCACTGACTCAACCTGCCAATAAACATTTAGGGGATTCTGCAAAGATCGCAAAAGTTACCTTGCACCTCAGATTTTTTATTTTATTTTGTTTTCACTCCATTAAGAAAATATCCTATGCCTTTATTTAATCTAACAAAATGCATGGCCATACAGGGGAAGACACTGCATTCAATTAGCTACCTCTTTGCCATTCTCCACATCCGTTCAATTCATTATGGAGTCTGTCTACTTTCTAAAAACTATCTACCCCTCTACGTATCTTCACATCATCTGAAGTCTTTGCCACAAAGCCATCTATTCCACTTTCACAGATAGTTCTTACGTATAACGTAAGTGGACCCAACACAGACCACTGTGGAACACCACTAGTCACCGACAACCTCACAGAAAAGGCTCTCTTCATTCTCACCCTTTCCTACCTGCTAAACAGTCATTGCTTTCTCTATGCTAGCATCGGTCATGCAATACCGAGGATCTTTACTTTTTAAGCAGCCTCATGTCTGATGCCCTATCAGAGTTCTTCTAAAAATGCAAGTGCACACCAGCTACCGATTCTACATTGTCTATTCTGTTTGATAATCTCTCAAGGATAGATAGATAGATAGATAGATACTTTATTCATCCCCATGGGGAAATTCAACTTTTTTCCAATGTCCCATACACTTGTTGTAGCAAAACTAATTACATACAATACTTAACTCAGTAAAAAATATGATATGCATCTAAATCACTATCTCAAAAAGCATTAATAATAGCTTTTAAAAAGTTCTTAAGTCCTGGCGGTAGAATTATAAAGCCTAATGGCATTGGGGAGTATTGACCTCTTCATCCTGTCTGAGGAGCATTGCATCGATAGTAACCTGTCGCTGAAACTGCTTCTCTGTCTCTGGATGGTGCTATGTAGAGGATGTTCAGAGTTATCCATAATTGACCGTAGCCTACTCAGCGCCCTTCACTCAGCTACCGATGTTAAACTCTCCAGTACTTTGCCCACGACAGAGCCCGCCTTCCTTACCAGCGTATTAAGACGTGAGGCGTCCCTCTTCTTCATGCTTCCTCCCCAACACGCCACCACAAAGAAGAGGGTGCTCTCCACAACTGACCTATAGAACATCTTCAGCATCTCACTACAGACATTGAATGACGCCAACCTTCTTAGGAAGTACAATCGACTCTGTGCCTTCCTGCACAAGGCATCTGTGTTGGCAGTCCAGTCTAGCTTCTCGTCTAACTGTACTCCCAGATACTTGTAGGTCTTAACCTGCTCCACATATTCTCCATTAATGATCACTGGCTCCATAAGAGGCCTAGATCTCCTAAAGTCCACCACCATCTCCTTGGTCTTGGTGATATTGAGACGCAGGTAGTTTGAGTTGCACCATATCACAAAGTCCTGTATCAGTTTCCTATACTTCTCCTCCTGTCCATTCCTGACACACCCCACTGTGGCCGTGTCATCAGCCAACCGCACATACTGAGGTCTAACTGTCAAGTAGTCCACTATCCAATCCACCATATGAGAGTCTACTCCCATCTCCGTTAGTTTGTGCCTTAAGATCTTGGGCTGGATGGTGTTAAAGGCACTAGAGAAGTCAAGGAATGTAATCCTCACAGCACAACTGACCCCCTCTAGGTGAGAGAGTGATTTTTGCAGCAAATACGTGATAGCATCCTCCACTCCCACCTTCTCCTTATACGCAAACTGAAGAGGATCCTGGGCGTGCCTGGTTTGTGGCCTCAGATTCTGTATTATCAGCCGCTCCATGGTCTTCATCACGTGCGACGTCAAGGCAACAGGTCTGAAGTCATTCAACTCCTTTGGTTGTGGTTTCTTCGGTACCGGGACAATACAGGATGTTTTCCACTGTCTGGGTACTCTTCTCTGCTCCAGGCTCATGTTGAAGATGCGCTGTAGTGGTTCTCCCAGCTCAGTTGCACAGGCCCTCAGTAATCGTGGGGAAAATCCATCCGGTCCAGCCGCCTTGCTGGTACAGATCTTCCTCAGTTGACCTTCCACCTGTGCAGCCGTAATCCTGGGCGTGGGCAAGGTCTCCTGTGAGTGGCTATTTTCCTGTGAGGGAAGTAAGCCTGGTGTGGATTTCTGCGGTGAGGATGAGATTGAGCTGTCGAACCTGTTGAAGAAGTTGTTCAGCTGGTTCGCTTTCTCCACATCTCCACTTATGTTCGCCCCCCACTTTGCACCGCATCCGGTGATGATCTTCATCCCATCCCACACCTCCTTCATGCTTTTTTTCTGCAGCTTTTGTTCTAGCTTCCTCCTATACTGCTCCTTTGCCACCCTTATCTGTACTCTGAGTTCCTTCTGAACTCTTTTAAGCTCCAACCGATCACCATCTTTAAATTCCAGTAGTTTTGTCAAGCAAAACCGATCCCTGAGAAAAAAACATGCTGACATTTGTCAGAAATCATGTTGACTCTAATAATCGAGTTAAACATCTTCTTAGACACTGAGATCAGCCTAATTGTCCTGTCCTTTCTTCTGGCTCTCTCGCTTCATGAAGCTGTGAGTGACATTTGCAATTTTCCATTTCTCCGAAAGCATGCCGGAATAAAATGACACATGAAAGATAACTATTGTTGCTTCCATAATCACGTGCTCCACATATTAGGACCCTGGAGGGCATAATATCTTGTCCTGGAGACTTTTCAAAATTCGGACTTCGATATCCAAAGAACATTCTGCCTTCCAATAGCAACTTCACACACATTGTCCTTGACACTCTCGAGTTTCTGAGATATTTCTCGGTCGTTATATACTGTATTTTTGATATTTCTGTATTCACCAGGTGGCCCTGTAATGCTACAGGGGATACCTCTGTTTCTGGGATGATGTCTCCCGATCTGCGCCAGGCTTTCGAAGATTCCTTGTAGACATCTAGTCTGCTCAGATGACAGGGTATTGTTCCAGAGACGTTCATGTTCCCACATTTGTTAAATTCTTCTCCTGTAGTGATTATTTCATAAGCTCTCTGGGCTATTCTTTCCTTTAGGTATAACGGCATGTGCTTCTTGTCAGAATGCATATGCTCACATGGGCTATGAATTCCGCTTTCTTTGATGAAATTATATTATTAGAAGGGTTACCTAACCTCTCAGTATGTAACACCCTGGGAAAGGTTCCACTGCTAAAGTAATGTAGCAGCTTCCTGTAGCAACCTCCTGTAGCAGCTGGGTTTGAATTATGGTTAGCGATAACGGGAGTTTTCCAATGTGAACTGGATCTTTTGTCAGGAGTAACCGTGATGAGATGGAGCAAGGGTTCGTAGGTGACAGAGAATAGGTCAATATGCCTTTTATCTTATGCCGCGTGCGATTATTCCTTGGCACTGACTTTGTAAAGGGCAGCAAAGTGCATAGCATCCACACAAAACCGGGTCTGCGGTGACAGAGCCCTTTCAGTATCACGGGTTAGGCCAGACCAAAGTGTATATTAACCTAGACTTGCTCAGCCAGGGAAACAAGCGGGGTTTCATGTTGTTGTTTAATATCTGTTATTATTCTTCCCCCTTCGGTCCTCGGTAATGTTAATCTAACTGTGCTGGAGTGTATATTTTTTTTTTAGAAAGTTTGTCCTGTGACGTCTTATTTTTCTTTGTATATTTTCCAGATTGATATAACCATATAACCATATAACAATCACAGCACGGAAACAGGCCATTTCGGCCCTGCTAGTCCGTGCCGAACTCTTAATCTCACCTAGTCCCACCTACCCGCACTCAGCCCATAACCCTCCACTCCTTTCCTGTCCATATACCTATCCACTTTTACCTTAAATGACACAATTGAACTGGCCTCTACTACTTCTACAGGAAGCTCATTCCACACAGCTATCACTCTCTGAGTAAAGAAATACCCCCTTGTGTTTCCCTTAAACTTTTGCCCCCTAACTCTCAAATCATGTCCTCTCGTTTGAATCTCCCCTACTCTCAATGGAAACAGCCTATTCACGTCAACTCTATCTATCCCTCTCAACATTTTAATTACCTCGATCAAATCCCCACTCAACCTTCTACGCTCCAATGAATAGAGACCTAACTTGTTCAACCTTTCTCTGTAACTTAAGTGCTGAAACCCAGGTAACATCCTAGTAAATCGTCTCTGCACTCTCTCTAATTTATTGATATCTTTCCTATAATTCGGTGACCAGAACTGTACACAATATTCCAAATTTGGCCTTACCAATGCCTTGTACAATTTTAACATTACATCCCAACTTCTGTACTCAATGCTCTGATTTATAAAGGCCAGCGTTCCAAAAGCCTTCTTCACCACCCTATCTACATGAAACTCCACATTCAGGGAACTATGCACTGTTATTCTTAGATCTCTCTGTCCCATTGCTTTCCTCAATGCCTACCATTTACCCTGTATGTTCTATTTGGATTATTCCTGCCAAAATGTAGAACCTCACACTTCTCAGCATTAAACTCCATCTGCCAACATTCAGCCCATTCTTCTAACCAGCATAAATCTCCGTGCAAGCTTTGAAAACCCACCTCATTATCCACAACACCTCCTACCTTAGTATCATCAGCATACTTACTAATCCAACTTACCACCCTATCATCCAGATCATTTATGTATATTACAAACAACATTGGGCCCAAAACAGATCCCTGAGGCACCCCGCTAGTCACCGGCCTCCATCCTGATAAACAATTATCCACCACTACTCTCTGGCATCTCCCATCTAGCCACTGTTGAATCCATTTTATTACTCCAGCATTAATACCTAACGACTGAACCTTCTTAACTAACCTTCCATGTGGAACTTTGTCAAAGGCCTTGCTGAAGTCCATATAGACTACATCCACTGCCTTACCATCGTCAACATTCCTCGTAACTACTTAAAAAATTCAATAAGGATTGTCAAACATGACCTTCCACGCACAAATCCATGCTGGCTACTCCTAATCAGATCCTGTCTATTCAGATAATTATAAATACTATCTCTAAGAATACTTTCAATTTATTTACCCACCACTGATGTCAAACTGACAGGTCTATAATTGCCAGGCTTACTTCTAGAAACCTTTTTAAACAATGGAACCACATGAGCAATATGCCAATCCTCCGGCACAATCCCCGTTTCTAATGACATCTGAAAGATCTCCGTCAGAGCTCCTACTACCTCTACACAAACTTCCCTCAAGATCATGGGGAATATCCTGTCAGGACCCGGAGATTTATCCACTTTTAAATTTCTTAAAAGTGCCAGTACCTCCACCTCTTTAATTGTCATAGGTTCCATAACTTCCTTACTTGTTTCCCATTCCTTACCCCATTCAATATCCTTCTCGTTAGTGAATACCGAAGAGAAGAAATCGTTCAAAATCTCTCCCATTTCCCTCGGCTCCACAAATAGCTGACCACCCTGATTCTCTAAGGGACCAATTTTATCCCTCACTATCCTCTTGCTTTTAATATAACTGTAGAAGCCTTTCGGATTTACTTCCACCTTATTTGCCAAACCAAACTCGAAACTTCTTTTAGCTTTTCTAATCTCTTTCTTAAGTTCCTTTTACATTCTTTATATTCCTCGAGCAAATCCTTTACTCCATGCTGCCTATATCTATTGTAGACATCCCTCTGTTTTCGAACCAAGTTTCTAATATCCCTTGAAAACCATGGCGCTTTCAAACCTTTAACGTTTCCTTTCAACCGAACAGGAACATAAAGATTCTGGACCCTCATAATTTCACCCTTAAATGACCTCCATTTCTCTATTACATCCTTCCCATAAAACAACTTGACCCAATCCACTCTCTCTAAATCCCTGCGCATCTCCTCAAAGTTAACCTTTCTCCAATCAAAAATCTCAACTCTAGGTCCAGTCCTGTCCTTCTCCATAATTATATTGAAGCTAATGCTATTGTGATCACTGGACCCGAAGTGCTCCCCAACACATACATCTGTCAGCTCTCGCATTCCCTAACAGGGTATCCAACACTGCCCCATCTCTAGTCGGTACTTCTATGTATTGTTGCAAAAAACTATCCTGCACACATTTCACAAACTCTAAACCATCCAGCCCTTTTACAGAATGAGCTTCCCAATCTATGTGTGGAAAATTAAAATCTCCCACAATCACCACCTTGTGTTTACTACAAATATCTGCTATCTCCTGTTATCGAGCCAAAATATCTCGTCAAATGGAGGGCCATCTCGGCCCTCCTAGTCCATGTCGAGCGCTTACTCTCAGCTATTCCAACCGAAGCCCATAACCCTCCATTCCTTTCCTGTCCATATGCCTATCCATTTTTTTAAATGACATAATCGAACCTGCGTCTACAACTTCTACTAGAAGCTCGTTCCACACAGCTACCATTCTCTGAGTAAAGAAGATCCCCCTTGCGTTACACCTAAACTTTTGCACCCTAACTCTCAAATCATGTTCTCTTGTTTGAATCTCCCCTTCTCTCAATGGAAAATGCCTACCCAAGTCAAGTCTATGTATCTTTACCCCACATAATTTTAAATACCTCTATCAAGTCCCCCCTCAATCTTTTACGCTCCAAAGAATAACTAACTAACTTGTTCTTCTCTGTAACTTAGGTGCTGAAACCACGTAAAATTCTACTAAATCTCCCCAGTACTCTCTCTATTTTGTAGACATTTTTCCTTTAGTTCGGTGACCAGAACTGCACACAATACTCTAAGTTTGTCCTCACCAATGACTTGTACAATTTTAACATTACATCCCAAATCCTAAACTCATTGCTCTGATTTATAAAGTCCAGCATACCAAACGCTTTCTTCACCACCCTATCCACATGAGATTCCAACTTCAGTGAACTATGCACCATTATTACTAAATCACTCTGTTCTACGGCATTCATCAATGCCTTACCATTTACCATGTATGTCCTATTTTGCTTAGTCCTACCAAAATGTAGCACCTGACACTTATCAACATTAAACTCCATCTTTCAGCCCACTCTTCTAACTTGTCTAAATCAATCTGCAAGCTTTGTAAACCTACTTCATTATCCACAACGCCACCTATCATACTGTCTCCTGCATACTTACTAATCCAATTTACCACACCATCATCCAGATCGTTAATGTATATGAAAAACAACATTGGACCCAGTACAGATCCCTGAGGCACACCACTTGGCTCTGGCCTCCAACCTGATAAACTGTTATCCACCACTGCTCTCTGGCATCTCTCATCTAGCCACTGTTGAATCCATTTTACAACTTCAATATTAATACCTAACGATTCAACCTTCCTAAATAACCTTCCCTGCGGAACCTTGTCAAAGGCCTTACTGAAGTCCATATAGACAACATCCACTGCTTTACCGTCGTCAACTTTCCTAGTAACCACTTCAAAAAATTCAATAGGATTTGTCAAACATGTCCCTCCTCGCACAAATCCATGTTGACTGTCCCTAATCAGACCCTGTCTATCCAGATAATTATATATTCTGTTTCCAAGAATACTTTCCATTAATTTGCCCACCACTGCAATCAAACTTACAGGCCGATTATTGCTAGGTTTACTCTTAGAGCCCTTGGGACCAGATAGGTAATACGCCAATCCTCCGACACCATCCCCGTTTCCAATGACATTTGAAATATTTCTTTTCAGAGCCCCTGCTGTTTCTACAGTAACTTCCCTCAAGATGCTAGGGAATTTCCTGTCAGGACCCTGAGACTTATCCACCATTGTATTCTTTAGAAGCGCCAATACTTACTCTTCTTTAATCATCTTAGTTGCCATAACTACCCTACTTACTTCCCTTACCGTACACAATTCAATATCCTTCTCCTCAGAGAATACCGAAGAAAAGAAATTGTTCAAAATCTCCCCCATCTCTTTTGGCTTCACACATTGCTGTCCACTCTGATTCTCTAAAGGACCACTTTTATCCCTCACTATCCTTTTAATATTAATATAACTGTAGAATCCCTTTTTATTTATTTTTACCATACTTGCCAAAGCAACCTCATATCTTCTTTTAGCTTTTCTAATTTATTTCTTAATATTCTTTTTACTTTCTTTTTTATTCCTCGAGCACCTCATTTTCTCCATGCTGCCTATATTTATTGTAGATCTTTCTCATTTTCCGAACCAGGTTTCCAATATCCCCTGAAAAACATGGCTCTCTCAAAGTTTTAACCTTTCCTTTCAACCTAACTGGAACATAAAGAATCTGTACCCTCAAAATTTCACCTTTAAATGACCTCTATTTCTCTATTACATCCTTCCCATAAAACAAACTGTCCTAATCCACTCCTTCTAAATCCTCACACTAAGCCTTTCTCCAATCAAAAATCTCAACCCTGGGTCCAGACCTATCCTTCTCCATAATTATATTGAAACTAATGTCATTGCGATACATTGGTTATATCGGAAGTGTTTATTGCACATCTTTTATGTGTACTAAAAAGCTTTATGTGGCGGATTTTCTGAAGCCTGAAGTAAATTATTTGGAAAGTTTGCCTTTGTAGTAGTTTGATCTGTCTTTGCTTTGACACATAAATCTCTGTATAGCTCATAGTCATCTATCTGTTGTATCGTATCATGCTAATCGGTTTGAAACTCGACGAACTCTATAACATCTTTCTCTCTGCTTAATGCTCTGTACTTATTCATCTAGATTATATGTTCCTAATTTTGGAAAAGAGTACAACTATTGTTTTAATTGCTTTAGCTTTACTGGTGAAGTAGCGTTTAATTTCAAATCAGCCAGGAAGGTTTGTTAAGGAATAAATTGTTTGTTTGTCTCTGATCTGAAACCCTATGTTTCTCTGATTCAGTCAATTACAGACCGTGTTCAAAGAAAGTCCAAACCCGAGCAAGCATTGAGTGCCGTCGGGAAAATGCCTTGGTTTAGTTTCAAATGCACGGGGAACCTGCGCCATCGTCTCTTGTGGGGTCGAACGTGCCGGGGTCATTCTTCACCGTGAGTCTACATGAGCACACAGTTTTCCAGTAGTCATTGCTCTACGGAGGGTTGTATCCTGAGGTCGGTTCCTCACCTCTTACCACTGGATCAGACCTGTGGATGGACAGTTCTACCCTGGACTCTACTCCAGTAACACTCACTGAGCGTCTTTACCGGAACAACAGAACAGGTGCAGCTCCGTGAAGCCGTGGAAAAGCAATGACGACCAACCTATGACTCTAACGATGCTGATGCCTTCTCTTATTTGCTTAAGTGATTCTGGTTAATTTGGAAGCTTTGTGGAGAACGGTGAGGGTCTCACATCCTGTCCTCGCAGTAGGCAAAGTAGGTGGCAGTTGCAGCTGCTGTCTGGATCCGCTCATGTTTGTGATATTGATGTTGTGTCCTAGTTAAATAATGAGCTTTGGTTTGCACAGGTAGCTCCATTCGATGATGCGACACTTGCGGCAGATGTATTCAGAATCATGAGTTGTCTTTGTCCCCCTGCACTGAGAGTTCTGCATAGCCGTAGCCTCTGTCATTTCTCCGTATATAGAGGCTGTGGATAAGCGCAGATCCAGTACAGCAAGTCAGCACTTAGGTAAACCGTCACACTTAGCGTCTCTGCAGTGGAACTGTAGTAACAGAATGTGAGAAAGAAGTAATTCCTTATTCCCTGTCCTGGTCTGCCCCATCCCATAACGGGCCGTCTCCATCGCATCCCTTCTCCCGTCCCGTCTTTTTGGGCCAGACTCCTTCCCCAAACATGCTTCGTTTCACAAACTCCCCCTATCCGATCCACACTTATTATTTCCGGTTTCTCCCTGATCAATATGCTGGGCCAAATACGCAAAGGGAACAGTCCAATTGAACATTTATACTGAGCCAGGTTTTTAGAGGGTCATGGGGCTGGTATTCAGTCGTGAAGGGTAGCGATGCAGAACTCAATGATGGAAGCAAGGCCTGTAAGAAACACGGGACATTGTACATAGAGCTATCGTGAGGAGAGGGTCCTGGAGAGAGAAACGCGGAAGGTGGGCTAGGGGATAAGATTGGTGAGTAGGAATGGAAGGCGTGCTGGATGGTCTCGAGAGTAGGTATGAAAGGAGAGGTGCGCTGGGTGTAGAAAATGTTAAGATGGGCTGAGTATCAGCACAGAAATGAGTACGAAGCCAGAAGGAAATGGGCTGATAAGTGGTTGGACTGGATAGAGTACTACATCATATCGATTGTGATGATGTGGTGAGTGCACATGCGGGTGAAACGAATGCTTTGACGTGCAGGAGTTACACATGTTTTGACTTGATTCCGAGTGTAAATGTATTTTGTGAAAGGAGCTCACTTCGTAGCTCTAATATTGGCTGTTGCCGAGTGTCTACCGTTACTGACGTGGCTGAATATATTTGTGGAAACCGACTATTCCGTTGTCGTCCTGGCCCCGGTCTACGTAGCAGGGAGAATCAGGGTTTACGCGCTGTGTATTGGAGATTCGAGTTGGTGCAGGGAAGCAGGGTTGAGGAGGCAGGCTGGTGCAGGAAGACGGAATGGAAGGAGGGAGGCCAGGCAGGGTCGTGTCGGAGGCGGTACAGGGCAGGGAGGCTGGGCTAGGCAGGGATCGGGACTGAGCGGCAGATGTGGGACTGCAGAAGGAAAGCGATTTCGCTCACAGCTCACCTTTCGCTCAAGCCAGCTTCGAAGACCAGTGAGGCCGTAAACAGAAACACAGGCAGCATGGTCACCCTGTGTAAACAGAAGCAGTCACTACCCTGTATTTGCCATCAGCATAGCGTCATTGATCGGGTCATACAGCAGGCAGCCCTTCGGCCCGTTGGGTCAATTCTGGTACCCAACAGCTTCGTATTGATTTCGTATATTGGCAAAAAAGCCGCAATTTTCTTTTTTCATCTCGATACTAGGGATTGCAGGCAAGAGTATATCCATCCTGCCCCACCAGGGCACCGCAATCCGGCTCCAGAAATCCCAGCACCACCACAGCTAGCCCTACTGCTAGTGAACCTGTGAACCTCTCACCCCGCCTCTTAAATCTGTACTTTTGAAACACATCTGCAACATGGGATAACGTTCCCACTGTGTGAACTATCCATGCCCTCCAATGGTTAGAACACCCCAGCCAGCCTCCTACATTCCAGAAAAAGACAGAAAACCTGCAGGGAACTCTCTTAGAGAGAAAGGGAAGGAGAGTTCCTAGAGATAAGGCGGGAGAGGAAGAATGACTGGGTGAAATCTGCCGAGGAGGATTTGCCAGGTTTAAGGGCGGATAGAGGGATGGGGTTGTCGGACAGAAGGTGCGGAGTGTTTGGCACAGTGCTTAAAACAATCTTTGCACTCTACCTCGTACATCAGATAAAACAAATTATCTACCACATGGAGTGCTCAAATCTCACCCGAACTGGGATATTTATTTGGTTACTACAGCGCCTTCCCAACTTCTCTGCCCAGACCAACTTACTTTTCTCTCTCTCCTCAGTTCTAATGAAATGTACTTAATCAAAATTAATTTCCCTTTCTCTGGTAAAGTGAGAGGGGTACAAGGGGAAGGGAAATTGTGAAAGGGAGAGGGTGCGTGGCATATTACAGGAAGATTGATACATCGATTTTCGTGGTGTCAGGTTGCATCTAATCAACCGGAATATAAGGTGTTCTTTTTCAATCTCAGCGTGGCCTCCTCACGACATTTCAGGTGGTCATGGATGGACATATCAGAATGGGAATGAGAAATGGAATTAAACTCAGTGGCCAGTTTCCGACCCCGCTTGTTCTGGCGGACGGAACGTAGATGCTTGGCAAATCCGTCTCCCAAAATATGTCGAGTCTCGTTGATATACAACAGGCCACACCGGGACCACCGAATGTCAGTGGGGGGGGGGGGGTGTAGGGGCAGGTGTGGCAACTGCTCTGTTTGCCAGGAGGAAGATCGGTGGGCAGAGACGAATATACAATCCGTATGGAAAGGGGCAGAGGGCGAGAGTAACTATAACTTGTTCAACCCTGCTGCATGTTCAAACACCATCCCCTGCTCTCAATTCCTCGGTCGCAGCCGCATATGCTCTCAGGGTGAGGCTTTTCATTCTAGTGGTCTTCCACTTCCATTCCCATTGAGGTATGTCCATCCCTGATCTCCACTCTGTCGTGATGAAGCCACACTGAGGATGGAGAAAGAGCGCCTGATGTTCTGATTGGCTCGCCTCCAACCCGATGGCATGAACAGTGATCTTTGAAACTTCCAGTAATGCTCTCCAACACACGCAATCCTTTATATTTCCCATCTAGGTAGCATCTATGGAAACAAATACACTGGAGTTTTCCGACCGAAACCCTTCGGCAGGACTGGAAAACAGAAACCTGAGGAGTAGAATAAAAAGTTGGGTGGAGAGGAGATAGAAACACCGTGTGATAGGTGAATCCTGGAGGGGGAATGATGAGGTAGATAGATGGGAATTTGATTGGCGAAAGAGGATGGAGGCCATGGTAGAAAGAAGAATAAAAGGTTGGTTGAAAACCAGAGGGAGGCGACGGGCAGACAAGCAAATGAAGTGAGAGAGGGGAAAGGCGATGGGAATTGGAGAAAAGGGGAAAGGGCCTGGGCGCATTGCAGGAAGTTTTAGACATCGATGTTCATGCCGGAGTCTCAAGATGGCGCTCATGGAGTAAACCGCATCTAGGCTTTGCTCCAAACCTTTTACGTTTTTTTTAACCTACAAACACCCCTTAAACTTATTTTAAAGGGGTCTAAACATATAGAATTTTTTTAAAAAACGATCTGAATTACTCTCAACTCGCTGAAATGTCTAAAGCAAAAGAACCGAAACAGACGAGAGAACCGTTAACTTTAGAAGTTGTTGTGAAGTTTATAGACGCTAGATTTGATGAATTGGAGAAAAAATTACTTGGAAGATTCTCACAGTATGACAATCGTTTGAGATCACTCGAAGATAAGTTCCTGACCCTTTCACGGGAATCAAATGAACAACATGCAAGCATTTTGGTTCTTGAAGAAGCTGCTCGTAAGAAGGATCTTATAATCGAAAAAATGCAAGAAGAGCAAACTTCGACGATTCAACAGATAGATCGCTATAAAGCTAAAATTACTGATTTGGAAAATCGTTCTCGAAGACAAAATCTTCGGTTAATTGGAATCCCGGAAAAATTTGAAAGCGGTGATCTGACCGTTTTCTTTTCCAAATTTCTAGTGGATGTCCTGGGCGAAGAAGTCCTGGATAACCCCCCATTAATCGATCGGGCACACAGAGTATCCAGATATCGGGCAGATTCAAGTCTGAAACCACGGCACATAATTCTCAGGATCCATTATCCTCACATCAAAGAACGACTGATTCGTGCGGCTCGTAAAAAAGGTATGATAACTTATCAAAATTTTAATTTTCGCATTCTGGAGGACTATAGCCCCGAAGTACTGCGGGCTAGGCTGGCTTTCAGATCGGTTATGTCGAATTTTCACCAGAAAGGCTACAAGCAAGCGTTGCTGTTTCCAGCACACCTGAGAGTCACCCTTCAAGATGGATCTTTTCGGCTGTTTAAATCGCCAGCGGATGCTCAAGGTTTCCTGGAACAATGACATTTGATCGGGCTGATCAATGTAATCTAGCCTATAGATTTGGATCTGTTATAGATTGACGTTTGGGTTCTTTTTTGATACGGTTCATATGTATTTCTTATATACGATTAATGCTCTCTTTTTTCTACCGGGTTTATTCCGATTTCATATTTTTATATATTACTAACCGATTAATGTTGAAGATGACCTATTAGGGTTATTTTTTTTCTTTTTTTTAATCGATATACGCTCTTTTTTTACATTTTTAGCATTTGAATATTAAGATTTGGAAGAATAAAATGGCGTTTCTTCTTCCCGACAGACTCCAGTGTCTGTAGCGTCATAACTGTTTTGATCTGTTCGAAAGTGTTAAACCTTCATTTATTGTTTTAATTTTTAACCCTTTTGATAATATACATTTATAACACTAATTTTATATTTTAATTTTTCCTATATCAACCCTTTTTTTATAATGTGGGTTGTTTGTATTTTTTTTAACTTTGTTACGTCTGAGTTGCCGTCTTGAGACAAGGGGGTAATTTTAGTATTAGATCGCTCGCTTGCCTCTGTTTGGCTTTTTTCCTGGGGTTTTGAGGGTGGTGGGAGGGAGATTTTTCTTTTTTTTCTTTTTTCTGCTTGCTTTTTGCTTAGTTTTACTTCATGGGCTTATATGAAACTACTAAAATGGCTGCGGTGCTGTGACTTCCGGCTTCCCTTTGAACTTACTTCCCCCTTCCGAGTTCATGAGTTCACTTTTCTTTTAAACCTATATGTTAACTGTAATATGTATTGTCAATATGGATAAGACTATTAACTTTGTTTCTTGGAATACTAATGGTTTAAATCATCCGATTAAACGGAAAAAAGTATTCAAAGTATTCCATAGAATGAATGCGAATGTTATTTTTGTACAAGAGACTCATGTTAGGAAGGTGGATAGTCAGAGGTTGTTTAGGTTTTGGAAGGGCCAACAGTATCACTCAAATTCGCAAGCCAAAGTGAGAGGTGTTTCTATTTTTATAGACTCATCAACTGCTTTTATACATTATGAAACAATTTCAGACCCGCAAGGTAGATTTTTGCTTATTACTGGGTTGCTTTTTAATCAAAAAGTTGTTTTAGTTAATGTTTATGCTCCAAATACTGACTGTCCTGAATTTTTTAAATGTTTATTTACATCCTTTCCTAATCTGAATCAATACAGATTGATAATGGGCGGGGATTTTAATTGTTGTTTAAACCCTTTGATGGATAGATCCAAACCCATTCAAACTTTTCCGAACAAATCGGCTTCTCTTATTAATTCTTTTATGATTGATTCAGCTATCTGTGAAATCTGGCGTTTTCTACACCCTAATGATAAAGAGTTCTCATACTTTTCCCATGTGCATCATAATTACTCAAGGATTGACTACTTTTTCATTGATCAGCACTTCCTTACAGATGTCATGGATTGCAAATACGACTCTATTGTTATATCTGATCATGCACCTTTGAAGTTATCTATTAAGGTGACGGATTCACATATTAGTACTAAAAGTTGGAGGTTTAATTCTGTTTTACTGCAGGACTCTGACTTTATTAACTTTATTAAACAGCAAATTGATTTGTTTTTCTCAATAAATTCCACAGCAGACATCTCTAGTGGAACTCTCTGGGATACTTTTAAGGCATATATTCGTGGACAGATTATTTCATATTCTGCCGGAGTTAGGAAACGAACTAATTCTAAAATATCAACATTAGTTGATAAAATTAAGGCAATTGATAAGATTTATGCATTGACCCCTAGTAAAGAACTTTATAAAGAAAGGGTGGAACTTCAAATGGAGCATAGTTTATTATTAACCTCTTCGATTGAAAGTCAGTTAATTAAATCGAAAGCTCAATTTTATACATATGGAGATAAGTCTGGTAAATTACTAGCTAACCAATTGAAAATTGTTTCGGATAAGCGACAAATTACTAAGATTCGTAAACAAGATGGTACTCTGACGATTGATCACAAAGAGATAAATACAGCCTTTCAAGATTTTTATAATTCTTTATATCAATCAGAATGTACTAAAGACTCTTCTATAATGAGTGAATTTTTAAGGAAATTGAATATTCCAAAAGTAACTGCTGAGGATAGTGTATTTTTGGATACACCTATTACGGAGTCTGAAATAGAAAAGGCCATTTTCTTAATGAACTCGGGTAAAGCTTCGGGCCCAGATGGTTTTTCTGCAGAATTTTTTAAATCCTTTTCTTCTATACTTTCTCCTTGGCTTTGTAAAATTTTTAAAGATGCATTAAGTATAGGTAAACTACCACAATCTTTTTATGAAGCTTCTATTTCTTTAATTCTTAAAAAAGATAAAGATCCCACTGAATGTGCATCTTATCGGCCTATATCTTTGCTGAATATGGATTTTAAGATTTTTAGTAAAATCTTGGCTATTAGATTAGAAAATATATTGCCTCGGATTATTTCTGAGGATCAGACTGGATTTATTAAAAATCGTTATTCATCTTTTAATATTAGAAAATTAATTAATATTGCTTATACTTTTTCATCTAAAATCCCAGAATGTGTCATCTCCTTAGATGCCGAAAAAGCATTTGATAGAGTCGAATGGTCATATTTATTTAATACTTTGCAACATTTTAATTTTAGTTCAAAATTTATATCATGGATTAAATTAATATATCAGAAACCTTTAGCTTCGGTTTTCACTAATAATCAAAGATCCCCTTTTTTTCAGCTATTTCGGGGTACAAGGCAAGGTTGTCCTTTAAGCCCTTTATTATTTGACATTGCTTTGGAACCCTTGGCTATAGCTATTCGTGAATCACCCAATATTTTAGGTATTACCCGTGGGGAGACAATGTATAAGGTATCATTATATGCAGATGATTTGTTATTATATATATCTGATCCTGAAAGATCTATTCCTGCTATTTCTTCTTTGCTTGCTCAATTTAGTAACTTCTCTGGGTATAAATTGAATTTTAATAAGAGTGAACTTTTTCCATTAAATATGCATACTCCAATTTATAATCGGGTACCATATAGAATTGTTACAGACTATTTTACTTATTTAGGTATTAAAATTACTAAAAAACATAAAGATTTATTTAAAACTAATTTTTTGCCTTTAATAGATCAAATTAAGCAACTTGCTAATAGGTGGTCTCCACTATCTATGTCTTTGGTAGGTAGAATTAATGCCATTAAGATGATGATACTACCTAAATTTTTATACCTATTTCAAGCATTACCAATTTTTATTCCTAAATCTTTTCTTGATACAGTTGATTGTAAAATATCGTCGTATTTGTGGCAGAACAAAAATCCTAGGTTAGCTAAAAAATATTTACAGAAGCCTAAGAAGGAGGGCGGTTTGGCTCTACCAAACTTAAGATTTTACTATTGGGCAGTTAATATACGGTATTTGATATTTTGGACACAAGAATCGACTACAGTTGCTGGCCCACAATGGGTAAATTTGGAATGTAAATCTGTGCAAGATTTCTCATTGATTTCAATCTTAGGATCTTCACTTCCCTTTTCGTTATTTAAAATGAATAAACAGATAACTAATCCTATAGTCAAGTATACATTACGAATCTGGTTTCAATTTCGTAAATTTTTTGGTTTGAATAAGTTTATACTGTCAAGTCCTATAACAGCTAATTACTTTTTTCGACCATCTTCCATAGATCAAGCCTTTTATTTATGGAAAACAAAAGGTATAACATGTTTTCGTGATCTGTTTTTGGATGATAACATTATGTCCTTCGAACAATTATCTAATAAATATAATTTATCTAAAACCCATTTTTTTAGATATCTACAAGTTAGAAATTTTTTATATAATGAACTAAAGTCTTTTTCGAAAGAATGTCCATTGGACATTACAGAAAGAATTTTAGCTCTTAATCCTTGTCAAAAGGGTCTTGTTGCTATCATTTATAATATGATTATGAATCTACAACCAGATATATCTGAAAAAATTAAGAAGGAATGGCAGGAAGAACTGCATTGCCCTATTTCTACTGAGCAATGGGAAAAAATTTTATTATTGGTAAACTCATCCTCTATATGTGCTAAACATACTCTAATACAATTTAAGGTCGTACACAGAGCTCATATGTCTAAAGATAAACTTGCTCGATTTTACTCGTATGTTAATCCAACCTGTGATAGATGTCATTCTGATATAGCTTCGTTGACTCATATGTTTTGGTCCTGTCCTTGCTTACAAAACTATTGGAAAGATATTTTTAATATTATTTCAAGAGTTTTAAATATTAATCTCCAACCACATCCTTTTACTGCAATTTTTGGCTTACCAATGATGGATAATAAGTGTTTATCCGCTTCATTCCAACGAATGATTGCATTTATTACACTAATGGCTAGAAGATCCATTTTACTGAATTGGAAAGAAGCCAATCCTCCAACAGTATTTCAGTGGTTTTCCCAAACTATTTCCTGTTTAAGTTTAGAAAAAATTAGAAGTGTGGTTTTCGATTCGTCAGTTAAATTTGAGGAAACTTGGAGACCATTTATTCAGCATTTTCATATGAATTAAATGGTCTGATCCTGAACCTTATTGTCACTATCCTGAATTGTGTGGATGGAGGTTGGGAGTCATAGGCACTACTGTATATATATAACATTATGCGATTGCCCATGTTGGTTAGTTTTTTTCTATTTAGTTGTTGTTTTTTTTTTTTTTTTGGGGGGGGTTTCTCTTAATCATTTATATTATTATATGAGTTTGAGAGATTCTATGTATGGATCAATATATATTTGAATGTTTATCAATCTATTATGTACTCTCAAATGTCTTGTAACAATATTTTTCTTCTGTTTTTTTAAAAAAACTAATAAAAAGATTTGAAAAGAAAGAAAGATGTTCATGCCATCAGGTTGCTGGATATCCAAATGGAATATAAGGTGTTGTTCTTCAAACCTAAGTGTGGCCTCGTCACCACAGTGGAGGAGGCCATGGATGAACAAATCTGAATGGGAATGGGAATTGGAATTCAAGTCGGTGGCCAATGCAAGATCCCGCTGGTTCTGGTGGATGGATAGTAGATGCATGGCGAAGCGGTCTCCCAATCTGCGTCGAGTCTCATCGATATACAGCAGGCCACACCAGGAGCAACGGGCACAATAAGTGACCGCAACAGACTCACAGGGGAAGTGTCGGCTCACATGGAAGGACTGTTTAGGTAAGGATCTGTGGCACTTCTTCTGCTTGCAAAGATAAGAAAGTCGCACACTGGGAGATCTGTATGGAGAGCAGAACGTGGATAAGGAGATAGGGAGAGGTGTGCTTGGTTGTAGAAGATGGAGGAACTGAGAGAAGGTGATGGCGTTCTACGCTGGTACTTGTTCTATACCTCGTCTGACAATGGTAGTTGTAAAACACCATCCCATTTTCTCAATTCCTCCACACAACGTTTTATGTCGATGCCTCAGCTTTTTCTTTTACTCCAGTCTTAGAGTCGTGTTTCGTCCCGAAACTACGACTGTACTTTTTGTTTCATAGATGCTGCCTGGCCTGCTGAGTTCCTCAAGCATTTTGTGTGATTCTGATTCTAATTGTTAATATCTACTCCAGAGGACAGACCAGTACCCCTCCCTAAGTAATCTTCACTGTCCTCTCCGAGACTAACGCTATCCACAATACACTCGGTACATCTGCAAAAACGTCGCGCACAATTCGAACGAACTTTTCCCTCTTCACTGAGCAAGCTCTTTGGGGAGAAAGCCCAGCGCCATCAGTGCAGTGAGTTAGCGACTGTTCTCCCAGGCTGGTTTTCAGTCTCTGGTGTGGTGGTCCTGCTCCACAAACTGGGCATCAGCACCCACAGATCACTTTCTATTTAATAAAGACATTGTCTTCAGCACCACGGTAGATGCCCTTACAGCCATCCACATGATATTCCATTGCCACCTTCCCACACACTTACCCGGCCGCTGCATATTCCATTTCATCATCCCAAGCCCTGCTCTGCGCTCACACCTACACATGGTGAATGTCGTCAGAAACTTTGGTCCTTGGATCTGTGGCACTCCTCAGTTCATAGGTGATGTCGCTGTGTCCTGAACACCACTGACCGTGATTTCCCGGTCTTACAGACTGCCAACATGCTGGAGGTGCATTTAGACCCAGTGTTTCTTGTGTGATCAATAACACAGACCCAGGCTTAACTTCAACAACATCTCCGGCACGGTGTTTTGTCTGATACTGAGTCTCTGCGGGTGGGTTGAAGATGATATGGCAGGGTAGAGAGCGAGGTGGATGCACATATTGCAGACGGAGATGGAGGGATGGGGACGGAACATGGCGAAATGTGGACAGGGGCGGGGGACGGATGGGGGAGAGAGATGAAATTGCTCAATAGAGGCTGCAGGAGTTGTGAGAGAGAGCAGCTGGAACAGAGATGGAGATGTAAGAGTGTGTGAATTAGAGAGAGAAAGCATAGCTGAAGAGGCAGCGAGGCAAGGGCAGGGAGAGAGACTGACAGAAAGAGAGAGAGAGCGAGAGAGAGAAGGAGAAAGAGTGAGAGAGATGGAATTGAGAGAGAGGAGTGAGAGAAAATGAGAGAGTGAGTGAGAGAGAGAGAGAGAGAGAGAGGTGGAAATTGGGGGTGGTAAGTACTGAATAACCCCTTGTTTCTAACATCCACTGACTACTGTTCCAATGCTGAGACACTAAGTACTACGGCTTAGCTCAGTGTTGTCTTGCTGCAGTGGTTGTGTGTTTGCCCAGAGCCTCTATATACGGCGAGATAACACAGGCTGTTGCTGTGCAGAACAGCCAGTGCAGGAGACGGAAAAAAAAAGAAACTCGTTATTTTAAGTACTTCGCCCTCAAATATTGCATCAGGATGAAGGGGTTAACCTATGAGGAGAGATTGAGTAGCCTGGAATTATATTCTCTGCAGTTCAGAAGAATGAGAGGGGATCTTATAGAAACATGCAACATTTTGAAAGGGATAGATAAGATAGAAGTAGGAAAGTTGTATCCATTGGTAGATGACACTCAAACTCGGGGACATTGCCTCAAGATTCAGGGGAGAAGATTTAGCACGGACATGAGGAGAATCTGTGGAATTCCCTGCCCAGGGAAGCAGTTGAGGCATCTTCACTAACTATAATTAAGAAACAGTTAGATAGTTTTTTTTTTTACATTGTAAGACAATTAAGGGTTATGGGGAAGAGGCAGGTTGATGGAGCTGAGTTTACAGACAGATCGTCCATAAACTTATTGAATAGTGAGACAGGTTGGATGGGCCGGATGGCCTACTCCTGCTCCTATTTCTTATTTTTTTAATGTTCTTATGATCGTATGGAGCTACTTTGTGCAAACAGATGTTCATTGATTAACTAGGACACCGCCGCAATGTCACAAACATGAGTGGATCCAGACAGCAGCTGACCTACTTTGCCTACGAGGAGGACAGTATGTGAGACACCTCACCGTTCTCCACAATGCTTCCAAATGAACCTCAGCCACTTATGCAAATGGATGAAGACATCTGTGTAGTTAGAATCCTAGTTTGATCATCATCACATTTCGGACGTTACACAGAACTGCACCTATTCTGTTGTCGAGCTACTGACCGTCATTGTCTATAATCCGAGCAGGGTGAGTCTGGAATACAACAGTAAAATCACGGGTCAAATCCAGTGGCAGCAGTTCTGGGCACCGACCTCAGGTTAAATCACTTCGTATAGCAATCCATACTGCAGAGCTGTGCGCTCATGTAGAGTGACTGTAAGAGATGGTCCCAGCACCTTATTCCGTCCCCTAAGACGGCAGTGCTGGTTACCCATGCAATTCCCAGCGACAATCTCAGACTACTGGGGTTTTGACAGTCTTCAAACCCGCTCTCTAATTCAACCGAAACAGAGGAATATAGGGATTCAGTTCAGAAGCAACCAAACCAATTACATCTTAAAACACCTTCCTGATGATTTGAAATTAAATGCTAGTTCACCTTTAAAGCTAAAGCTATGAATGCAAATAGTAGAACTTTTTTCGAAAAAAAGTCTGACATATAGATTGGACTAGATAACCACAGAACATTAAGCAGAGGGGAAGATGTAGTAGAGTTAGTTGAATTCAAAAATGAGTACCATGAGATGATACAACAGATGGATGAACATGAAATATATACAATAGGTATTTAGGTGTCTACAACAAGCAAAATGGATCATATTCCGACAAATGAAAAAAGCGTTCCGTATAATTTACTTCAGGCTTTCGAAAATCTGCCGAACAAAGTTCAATAGTAAATTTACAACAAATGCAAAGAACGCTTCTGTGATATCCGTGTTAACGTCTTTGTTTTAGCAACATATTTCGGCCAAAATCATTCTCGAAAATTTACAAAGAACAGAAAGAACTGAAAAGGATCACATTCCAAAACACCCGTTATCTCTAAACATATCCTATACCCAGCTTCTACAGAATGGCCATTACATTAGCAGTGGAACCTTCATTTCAGAAGGAATAGAATATAAAAGCAAGGCGTAATTTTGAATGAAGCTTTATCGAGCGCTGGGGAAGCCGCTCATGCAGTACAGTGAGCCGTTTTGGTCCAACTATGAACGGATGTGCTATCATCAGACAAGGGCAGTGCAGCATCAATCGCAGAGGAAGGGAAAACATATCTTTGAAGGATTAAAATACTGGAAGAACTTAAAAGGCCAACCTTATTGGCAATCTTTCCAAGAGCAGAAGAGTATCTTATAAAACCTCAGCAACATCTTGTTGTTTTTATATTATATTCCACTTTGAAATGAATCAAAACATTGCACTTTCCTTCTTTATGACAACTCAATCTGTAAGTCAACCTTCACGGAGTCTAGCAAGTCGTCTCTTCAGGCCCTCTGCTCCTCTCATGTTTGAATTGTCTTAGATAACATTCTGCACGTTTGTTCCTTTTGCCAAAATGCATTTTCATTCCTTTCTGAAAACTATTCCATCTGCTATTTTTTTCGACCATTCTGCCAATTTGTATAAGTCCTTAGACCATGAAGGCATTAGACAAAGGAGTAGAATTAATCCATTCAAACCAATGATCCCGTCTATCATTTTGTAATGGCTGATCCCGGATCGATTCAACCCCATACACCTGCCCTCTCACCATATACCCTGATGCTCAAATTTCCTTCCTCAATCGTATTGCTTCCTCGGCACTACCGACCCATCCAACTATCTTCAGAACATCTCTGAACGTTGCAAGAAAGCTATCAATTCCATTATCTCAATCATTGACAAGCAATATAAGAGGTAGCATTCTAAATACAGGCCCCTGAGGAAGATTGCCAGTTACTGGCAGCCAACCAGATAATGCCTCCTTTATTCCACTTGCTGACTCCTGCTATTCTACAATCCCTCCAACCACGTCAGTATCTTTTCTTGAATGCCATGTGATGTTATCTTGTTATGAAGCATCATGAGTAGCACCATATCAACTGCTTTTCAAAAATCCAAGTAAAGGACATCCACTGCCTTTCCTTTTCTCCATACTACTTCTAACGTCCTTAAAGAACTGTTTCAGATTTGTCAGGCACGATGTCCATTGACAGAGATCATGCTGTTTTTGACAGCTTTATCATTCATCTCCAATTACCAGAAACATCATTGTTATTACTGGACACCAAAACGTTCAAAGCTACCTAGGTTAGTCTATAAGTCTTAAAATGTTTTTCTTTATTTGCCTTCCTCCCTTCTTAAAGTGTGCAGTAACATTTGAAATTATACTGTCCTCCGAACCCATACCAGAATCGAGTGATTCTTGAAAGATCATAACCAATGCATCTGCTATCTCTTCGGCAACATCTTTAAGAGCTTCGTGTTGTACAATGTATGCCTTTTCGTTTCCCTGGCACTTTTTCGTTTGTAATAGCAAAGGCTCTCACTCGTTCTCCCTGTCTTCCACAGTAAGGTCTAATGCAAAGTTCTCATTCGGCTCATATGCCATTTCTTTTCCCCCTATTACTACTTCACCAGCATCACTTCCAGTAGTCTATTTTCAGCTCTCACCTCCTTTTTACTCTTTACGTAACTGAAAAACAGACTTTTAGCTTCCTACTTCATGTCATTGGCTAGTTTGCCCACATATTTAATTTTTTTGATTATTTTGAGTTTCCTGGCCACTTTTTTGGATTTAAAAAAAAAACACAATAACTTATTAAACATGATGCGACCCTTCCTACAGTCAACACCTCGGTCCGAGAACCAAGTGCCTCTGCTATAAAAGTCGACTGTGCAATATTGCTGGTTTCTAAAGTAAAATCTTCCCGTAGAATGCTGCAAACAAACTTTGTTTTTCGTATTTATTTGATTGTGCAATTTGAGACTGAGAAGGGAAGGTCATACTTTTTTTAACACACAGAGTCCAAATTTTCTAAATCAGTGTTAACAGTAATAAATACAAGGTGTTGCTCTTTCTAGCCGACGCACAGATTTCTACTTCTCCCTTCTGCAAAACTCCTTCCACATATCGCATTGGTTCGCTGCCCTGATTTGGATCTTTTAATCCCTAATTCCCGACGATACATCAGTCAGGTACACTACCATGCCTCATTCCTCCTCATGTCTTACCCACTCTAAACTCCGTTCTCTCTGCGCCTATCCCAAACTTACCAAAAGAAACCCCAGACAAAGATTGTGCTGTTGTAATGTTTCGGACTGAATTTGTGGAGTCCAACACCTCCTTATCCCTACCACTTGAAGAAAGCCCAGCTCCGCAGCGTCACAAAACTGTCTCTGACACTGTTACTGACCTCATCAGTTCTGCAGAACTCATAAACCACTGTCACCAAACTCACAGATCCTTCACCCAGATCTGCTTATTTTGACCCAATACCCAAGATCCACAATCGCGACTGTTCCGGGTAGGCCCATTTGCTGCCTGCTCCTAACCCACTGTACTCCAATGCTCGTACCTCAACCCATTCTGTCTTCCCAGATTCAGTCTCTTCCCAGCTACATCAGCGAAGCTTATCGTGCTCATGATCTCCTCTCTAATGAGCAATTTCCTGACGACGATTGCCTCATTTTCAGCATGAATGACCACTCTCAATACGCCTCTACCCTGATCCGCCATCACTTTCCTCTGTCTGGCAGAATTCATCCTCACCCTCAATATTTTTCCTTCGGCTCCTTCTACTTTATCCAGGCACGAAGGCTGTTTATGGGCTTCGTCCCTGTGCCAAACTTTTCCCAGAAATGTTCCCCATCTTGTCCTCCAGAACACTGATGACAGCATTGATGCTTTTCATGCACCTGCTCTGAGGCCGTGAATTTCATCACATTTGCCACCAACGTCCACACTGACCTTAACTACACTTGGTCCATTATAACAACTCCCTTCCCTTGCTCAATCTCTGTGTCTCCATCACTGGAGATAAATAGTCGAACCTCTTCATTAGAAACATACCGGCTCCAACAGTTATCCGGTCCATATCTCTTCCCTCACAGTTTCCTGTAAAACTGCTATTCCCTTTTACCCTTTCCTTCATCTCATCCGCATCTGCCCCAAGAATGGGGCCTCCATTCCAGATCAGAGCTACCTTCTCTCTGCGGCCCTAAATACAGATTGCAGTCTTTTCCACAGTTGCTGCCTGATCTTCTGAGCTCTTCCTGCATCTTAATCCTTCAAAATTAATTAATTAAATATAATTCCCCTCCTGTACAAATGATACCGCACTCACCTTCTAGCACATCCCTTCTTAGTGAGACCAAAACGGCTCACAGTACGCCAAAAGCAGCCTGCCCAGAGTTTTCTGAAGTTTCATTCAGCCTTACTTCTTGCTTTTATATTCTATTCCTCTTGAAATGAATGCTAATATCGCATTGGCATTTCGCAGCAGCGACTGAACCGGCCAATAAACGTTTAAGGAATTCTAAAATATTCCGTTCTTTTATTTAATCATACAGGAGAAGACACTGCATTCAATTCCCTAACTCTTTGCCCATTCTCCCAATCTGTCTAAATCATTGTGGAGCCTGTCTGCTTTTTCAAAACTATCTGCCCCTCTACGTATCTTCGCATCATCTGAAGGTTTTGCCACAAAGCTATCTATTCCACTTCCGCAGAATGCCAGAACATAGAATATAGAATGTAGAACAACACAGCACAATACAGGCCATTCGGCCCACAACGCTGAGCCGACCCTTAAACCCTGCCTCCAATGTAACCCACCACCTTAAATTCCTCCATATGTCTGTCTAATAGTCTCTTAACGTTCACTAGTGTATCTGACTCCACCACTGACTCAGGCTGTGCATTCCACGCAACAACCACTCGCTGAGTGAAACATCTTCCTCTAATATCTCCCTTGAACTTTCCTCTCCTTACCTTAAAACCATGTCCTCTTGTATTTTGCAGTGGTACCCTGGGGAAGAGGCGCTGGCTGTCCACTCTATCTATTCCTCTTAATATCTTGTATACCTCTATCATGTCTCCTCTCATCCTCCTTCTCTCAAGAGAGTAAAGCTCCCTTAATCTCTGATCATAATGCATACTCTCTAAACCAGGCAGCATCCTGCTGAATCTCCTCTGTACTCTTTCCAATGTTTCCACATCCTTCCTACAGTGAGGCGATCAGAAATGGACACAGTACAGCAAGTGTGGCGTAACCAGAATTTTATAGAGTGCATCATTCCCCAGCGACTTTTAAACTCTTCCCTCGATTTATGAAAGCTAACACTTCATAAGCTTTTGTAACTACTCTATCTACCTGTGAGGCAACTTTCAGGTATCTGAGGACTTGTACCCCCATATCCCTCTGCTCATCCACACTCCCAGGTACCCTGCCATTTACTTTGTACCCTGTCTTGGAGTTTGTCCTTCCAAAGTGTACCACCTCATTCTTCACCGTTCTGAACTCCATCTGCCACTTTGCAGCCCAATTCTGCATCCTATCAATGTCTCTCTGCAATCTTCGACAATTCTCAACGCGATCTACAACACCAGCAACCTTTGGGTCGTCTGCAAACTTGCCAACCCACCCTTCTACACCCACTTCCAGGTCGTTAATAAAAATCCCAGAACCGATCCTTGTGGGACACCACTTGTCACAACCCTCCAATCAGAATGTACTCCCTCCATCATGACCCTTTGCCTTCTGCAGGCAAGCCAATTCTGAATCCATCTGGCCAACCTTCCCTGGATCCCATGCCTTCAGACCTTCTGAATAAGCCTACCGTGTGGTACCTTGTCAAATGCCTTTCTAAAATCCACGTAGATCAGATCCACTGCACTTCCCTTATCTATATGCATGGTTACCTCCTCAAAGAACTCTATCAGGCTTGTTAGGCACGATCTGCCCTTCACAACACCATGTTGACTGTCCCTGATCAGTCTATGATTCTCTAAATGCCCATAAATTCTATTTCTAAAAATTTTTTTCTAACAGCTTTCCCACCACAGGCGAAAGGTCTCAATCGTCTATCCCTACCACCTTTTTCTGAACAAGGGGACAACATTCGCCTCCCTCCAATCCTCCAGTACCATTCCCGTGGACAACGAGGACATAAAGATTCTAGCCAGAGGCTCAGCATTCTCTTTCCTCGCCTCGTGGAGAAGCTTGCGGAATATTCCATCAAGCCTCGGGGACTGATCTGTCCTAATGTGTTTTATCAACTCCAAAACCTCTTCTGCCATAATATCAACATACTCCAGAACATGAACTTAACTCGTATTGTCCTCACCGTCATCAAGTTCCCTCTCATTGGTGAATACCGAAGAGAAGTATTCGTTGAGGACCTCGCTCACTTCCACAGCCTCCAGGCACATCTTCCCACCTTTATCCCTAACCGGTCTTATCTTCACTCCTGTCAACCTTTTCTTCTTCACATAACTGAAGAATGCCTTGGGGTTTTTCTTTACCCAGCTCGCTAAGTCCTTCTCATGCCCCTTTCTTGCTCTCCTCAGCCACTTCTTAACCTCCTTTCTTGCTACCCTATATTCCTGAATCGACTTATCTGAACCTTGCTTCCTAAACCTCACATATGCTGCCTTCTTCCATCTGACTAGATTCTTCACCTCACTTGTCACCCATGGCTCCTTCACACTACCATTCTGTATCTTCCTCACCGGGACAAATTTATCCCTAACATCCTTCAAGATATCCTTAAACATCGACCACATGTTCATAGTACATTTCCCTGCAAAAACATCATCCCAATTCACACCCGCAATTTCTAGACTTATAGCCTCATAATTTGCCCTTCCCAAATTAAAAATCTTCCTGTCCTCTCTGATTCTATCCTTTTCCATGATAATGCTAAAGGCCACGGAGCGGTGGTCACTGTCCCCCAGATGTTCACACACTGAGAGATCTGTGACCTGGCCCATTTCGTTACCTAATACTAGATCTACTATGGCATTACCCCTAGTAGGAATGTCAACATACTGTGACAGAAATCCGTCCAGGACGCACTTAACAATCTCTGTCCCGTCTAAACCACTGGACCTAATCAGTTGCCAATCAATATTAGGGAAGTTACAGTCACACATGGTAGCAACCCTGTTATTTTTACACCTTTCCAAAATCTGGCTCCCAATCTGCTCCTCGGTATCTCTGCTGCTATCAGGAGATCTATAGAATACTCCCAATAGAGTAACTGCGACCTCCCTGTTCCTGACTTCTACCCATATTGACGCAAAAGAGGATCCTGCTTCATTACCCACCATTTCTGTAACTGTAATAGTATCCCTGACCAGTAATGCCCACCCCTCCTTTCCATTTCCGCTTCTCTATACCTTTTAAAGCATTGAAATCCAGGAATATTGAGAATCCATTCCTGCCCTGGTACCAGCCAAGTCTCTGTAATGGCCACCACATCATAATTCCATGTATGTATCCAAGCTCTCAGTTCATCACCTTTGTTCCTGATGCTTCTTGCATTGAAGCACACACACTGTAGCCCTTCTACCTTACTACCTTTACACCCTTTATTCTGTTTCTCTTTCCTCAAAGCCTCTTCGTAAGCTAGATCTGGCTTTACTCCAAGCACTATACTTGCAGCTCTCGCATGACATTTATCCTCCTCCACCTCACTATCTGCTCTAACACTCTGTTTCCCTTCTCCCTGCAAATCTATTTTAAATCCCACGGAGCAGCAGTAACACAACTTCCCGCAAGATGGTAGTCCGCTTCCAGTTCAGTTCAGGGTAGTTAAGAAAGCTTATGGAGTATTAGGTTTCATAAGTCGAGGGATAGAGTTTAAGAGTCAAGGGGTAATGATGCAGCTATATAAAACTCTGGTTAGGCCACACTTGGAGTACTGTGTCCAGTTCTGGTTGCCTCACTATAGGAAGGATGTGGATGCATTGGAAAGGGTACAGAGGAGATTTACTAGGATGCTGCCTGGTTTAGAGAGTATGCATTATGATCAGAGATTAGGGGAGACTGGGCTTTACTCTCTGGAGAGATGGAGGATGAGAGGAGACATGATAGAGGTATACAAGATATTAAGAGGAATAGATATAGTGGACAACCAGCGTCTCTTCCCCAGGGTACCACTGCTTGGTACAAGAGAACATGGTGGTTGGTGCGTGGAATGCACTGCCTGAGTCAGTGTTGGAGGCGGGTTCAGTAGTGAAATTTAGGAGACTACTAGACAGGTATATGGAGGAATTTAAGGTGGGGGTTTATATGGGAGGCAGGTTTTAAGGGTCGGCACAACATTGTAGGCCGAATTTCCTGTACTGTGTTGTATTGTTCTATGTTTTATGAACTATTGGAACTAATCAGGTGCCAGTCAATATTAGGGAAGTTAAAGTCACCCGTGATAACAACCCTGTTATTTTTGCACCTTTCCAAAATCCCAATCTGCTCGTCCGTATCTTTGCTGCTCCCAGGGGGCCCATTGGATACTCCCAGTAGAGTAACTGCTCCCTTCCTGTTCCTGACTTCTACCGATACTGACAGAGAAGATGATCCTGCTACATTACCCACCCTCTCTGTAGCTGTAATAGTATCCCTGACCAGTAATGCCATCCTTCAACCCTCCCCCCCATCCCTTTTAAAGCACTGAAATCCAGGAATATTGAGAATCCCTTCCTGCCCTGGTGCCAGCCAAATCTCTGTAATGGCCACTACATCATAATTCCATGTATGTATCCAAGCTCTCAGTTCATCACCTTTGTTCCTGATGCTTCTTGCATTGAAGTAAGGCACTTTTCCCCCATCTACCTTACTACATTTACACGTTTTATTCTGCTTCTCTTTCTTCAAAGCCTCTTTATATGTCAGAGCTGGCTTTACTCCATGCACTATACTTGCAGATCTCGCATGACCTTTATCCTGCTCCACCTCTCTATCTGCTCTAATATTCTGGTTCCCCTCCCCCTGAATATCTAGATTAAACCCACCGGGGATTAACTAGCAATCCTTCCCACAAGGATGTTAGTCCCCCTCCAGTTCAGCTGCAACCCGTCCATCGGAACAGGTCTCACATTCCCTGGAACAAAGCCCAAATGTCCAGAAACATGAAGCCCTCCATCCTGCACCAACTCCTTAGCCACGTATTTAGCTGCATTATCTTCCTATTTCTGGCCTTACTAGCATGTAGCAGGTCCTGCCCTTCAACTGTGAACCTGACACCCTAAATCTTCTTTGTAGGACCTCCTCCTTCTTCCTATCCACGTCATTGGTCCCTACATAGACCACGACATCCGGCTGCTCACCCTCCCTCTTGACAATACTGAGAACTCAATCCGAGATACCGTGGGCCCTGGCACCTGGGAGGCAACAGACCATCCGGGATTTTCGATCTCTTCCACAGAACCTCTCATCTGTCCCCCTAACTATCGAATCCCCAATCACTACTGAGCCGAGGGTCCAGTCTCAACCACTGCAACTTGTCCCTGGTAGGTCGTCCCGACCAACAGTATCCAAAACGTTCTTACGTATAACTTAAGCGATCCCAACGTAGACCGCTGTGGAACACAACTAGTCACCGACAGCCTACCAGACAAGGCTCTCTTTATTCTCACTCTTTCCTACCTGCTAAACAGTCGTTGTTTCTTCAATGCTAGTATCTATCATGTAATACCGTGGATCTTGACGTTTTTAGTAGCCTCATGTCTGATGCCTTATCAGAGGTCTTCTAAGAATCCAAGAACAGAACAGCTACCGATTCTACATTACCTATTCTGCTTGATAATCTCCGAAGGAATTCCAAAAGCTTTGTCAAGCAAAACATTCCCCTGAGGAAAACTTGTTGACACATGTCAGAAAATATGTTAACTGTAATATTCGATTTAAACATCTTCCTAGACACTGAAATCAGCCTAATTGTCCTGTCATTTCTTCTGGCTCTCTTCCTTCCTGACAGTTTGAGTGACGTTTGCAATTTTCCATTTTCCCGGATCCATGCCAGATTCAATTGACACTTGAAAGATCACTATTGTTGCTTCCACAATCACGTGCTCCACATATTAGGACCCTGGGGAATATAATATCTTGTCCAGGAGACTTTTAAAACTTCAGGCTTCGATATCTAAAGAACCTTCTCTCTTCCAATGGCAACTTGAGACGCATTGTCCGTGACACTCTCCAATTTCTGACATATTTCTTTTTCGTTTATTCTGTATTTTTGATATTTTTGTATTCACCAGGTGGCCCCGTAATGCCATAAGGGGCCCATCTGTTTCTGGGATGAGGTCTCCCGATGTGAGCCAGGCTTTGGAAGCTTCGTTGTAGACATCTAGTCTGCTCAGATGACGGACTAGTGTTCCAGGGAGGGTCATGTTCCCCCATTTGTTAACTTCTTCTCCTGCAGTGACTATGTCATAAGCTTTCTGAGTTGTTCTTTCCTTTAGGTATAATGGCGTGTACTTCTTTTCAGAATGTATATGTGCACATCAGGTATGAATTCCGTTTTTTTTTATGAAACTATATTATTAGAAGTGTTATCTCACTGTTTAGTATTTAACACCCTGGAAGAGGTTCCACTGCTAATGTAATGGTCTTTCTGTAGCAGCTCAATTTGGATTATGGTTCGCGATAACGGGTGTTTTCGAAAGTGAACTGGATCTTTTGTTACGGTAATCATGATTAGATGGAGCAAGGGCTTCACAGTTGACAGAGGATTGGTCAATATGTCACTTGGAAGAGTTAAGTTTAATTATAATTGGCACTTTTGTTTTTTTTAATCCTTATTTTCTTTTCTAAACCTTTAGTTAAGATTCCTGAATATAATTCTTTCTATCTTATGCCGCGTGCTGTCTATTATTTCTTGGCACTGACTTTGTAACGGGGCAGCAAACTACACAGCATCCACACAAAACGGTGTATCGGGTGGGAGAGCTCTCTCAGTATCACGGGTTAGGCCAGACCGGAGTGTATATTAAACTAGACTTACACAGCCAGGGAAACTAGTGGGGTTTCATGTTATTGTTTAATGTCTGTTATTATTCTTCCCCTTCTGTCCTCGGTAATGTTAATCTAAGTGTGCTGGAGTGTACATTTTTCTTTCTAAAATTTCCTCCTTTGAGGTCTTATTTTTCTTTGTAATTTTTCCAGATTGATATCGAACCGAAATATATTGCCAAGCGAAGACGTTATTTTGAATATACCGGAAGTGTTTATTGCAATTGTTTTATATTTACTATTGAGCTTTGTTTGCCAGATTTTCTTAAGCCTGAAGTAAATTCTGTGGAAATGTTTGACTCTGTAGCAGTCGGATTTTTTTTTCTGCTTTGACACCTAGATACCTATATATTTCATTGTGATCTATCTGTTGAATGGTATCATACTAATCGGTTTTAAATTCGACTAACTCTGTTACTTCTTTCTCGCTGTTTAATGTTCTGTACTTACCTTGTCCAGAGTAACATAGAAACATAGAAAACCTACAGCACAATACAGGTCCTGCGGCCAACAAGGTTGTGCCGAATATGTCTCTACCTGAGAAATTACTAGGCTTACCTATAGCCCTCTATTTTCCTATGATCCATGAACCTACCTAAATATCTTAATAGACCCTACCGTATCCGCCTCCACCACCATTGCCGGCAGCGCATTGCACGCACTCACGCATATGTTCCTAAATTTTCAAAAGGGATTGCTATTGTATTAATTGCTTCAGCTTTATTGGTGATGTAGCATTTAATTTCAAATCGTCCAGGACGGTGTGTTAAGGTAAAATCGCTTGGTTGTTTCTGATCTGAAACCCTATGCTTCTCCGATTCAGTCAATTACAGAGCGTGTTCGCAGACAGTCGAAACCCTAATCGGCATTGAGTGTCACCCGGAAAAATGCTTTGGTTTAATTTGAAACGCATGGGGAACCTGCGCCACCGTCTCTTGTGGGGTCGAACATGCCGGGGTCATTCTTCACCGTGAGACTACATGAGCGCACAGTTTCGCAGTCGGCATTGCTGCACGGAGGGTTTTTATCTGAGGTCGTTTCCTCAACTCCTGCCACTGGATCCGACCTGTGGGTGGACAGTTCTACCCTGGACTCTACTCCAATAACAGACACTGAGCGTCATTACCTGGACAACAGAACAGGTGCAGCGGAAAAGCAATGACGACCAACCTGGGACTCTAACAATGTTGATGCCTTCTCTCATTTGCTTAAGTGATTCAGGTTAATTTGGAAGCTTTGTGGAAAACTGTGAGGGGTCTCACATACTGTCCTCACAGTAGGCAAAGTAGGTGGCGGGTTCAGCTGCTGTCTGGATCCGCTCATGTTTGTGATATTGATGTGGTGACCTAGTTAATTAATGAGCTTCGGTTTGCACAATGTCGCTCCATTCGATGATGCAATACTTGCGGTTGGAATACTTAAAATCACGAGTTGTTTTTTCTTCTCCTGCATTGGCTGTTCTGGATAGCAACAGCACGTGTCATCCCTCCATATATAGAGGCTCTGGGCAAGTGCACACCCAGTACAGCAAGTCGACACTGAGGTAAGCCGAAGCACTTAGCGTCTGGCAGTTGACAAGTGATTATGCTGTACGTATCGTGTTCTCTCTCTCTCTCTCTCTCTCTCTCTCTCTCTCTCTCTCTCTCTCTCTCTCTCTCTCTCTCTCTCTCTCTCTCTCTCTCTCTCTCTCTCTCTCTCTCTCTCTCTCTCTCACCCCCTCTCCGTCACCCTCTCTCTCTATGTCTCTCTGTCCTCTCTTTCTCTCTCTTACTCACACCGTCTTCTACCTCTCTATCTCGGTTCCGGCTCCTTTCTCTCCTACTTCCTCCAGCATCCGTCTTACAATTTCATCTCTTTTTCTTTCTGTCTCTCCCCGCCATTCGTCCCTCCGTCTCTGTCCCCATTATGCAATACCCCGCACACAGCCTTCCGTTTCTACTGGAATATATGTATCCACCTGGAACTTTACCCTCCAATATCGTCTTCATCCCATCCAAAGAGACTCTGTATCAGACAAATCAGCGTGACGGAGATGTTTGTCAGGTTGAACCTGGGGCTCGGTTAATAATTACACCAGGATCACTGGGTCTACATGCATCTCTGTGATGTGCGCAGTTTATGGGAAGACTGAAATCACGGTCAGTGGTGCTCAGGTCACAGCGACGTCAGCCCATGAACTGAGGGGTGTCACAGCTTCTATTACCAAGGTGTCTGACCACACTCACCATTGTGACGGTATGAGTGAAGGGCAGGGCGTGGGCTGATGAAAGGGGATACGGAGCGGCTGAGTGTGTGGGAAGGTGGCAATGGAAAATCCTGTCGATTATTATAAGGGCATCTACTTTCGTACAGAAGATAGAGTCATTATTAAATGAAAAGAGATATGTTGGCGGTGATGTCCAGTTTGAGGAACTGTTGCACCATACGCAGAGATGAAAGATAATCCTAGGGGAACAGACGCTGGCCCAGTCTAAGGCTGGTACTTTCCTCCGGCAGGTTGACAACACAAGCGTCCAATTGTGCGCGTTTTTGGTTTTTTTGCTAATGTATCCGCTGTATTCTGGACAGCTTTGGTGAAGATTCCCGAGGGAGGAAAACGGGTCTCTCCTTTATTGGTAATCAGAATCAAAATCACAAAAAAATGTTTGAGGATCTCGGCAGGCCAACAGCATCAATGAAAAAAGAAGTACAGTCTGAGTTTCGGGCTGAAACACTTCAGCAGGACTGGAGAAAAATAACAGCTGAGGAGTAGATTTAAAACGTGCCGGGTGAGAGAGGGAAACAGGAGTTAGGTGAAACCTGTAGGGGGTGGGGATGAAGTAAATAGCTTGGAAGGTGAAAGAGAAAGAGGACCATATAAGACAGAAAAAATGGAGAGGAGCACCAGACGAAGGCGATAGGTGGTCAAGGAGATATGTTGAGAGAGGAAAAAGGAGATGGGTCATAGAAAGGAGAGCGTGAGGTCGGCGGATTGGAGGGCATTACTGGAAGTTTGAAAAATCAATGTTGAGTTCATCAGGGTGGGGCCCACCCAAAAAGAATTTAAGATGCTGTTCTTCGATCCTAAGTGTGCCCTCATCACGACAGAGGTGGAGGCCATGAATGGACTCCGCAATGGGAATGGGAAGTGGAATTAAAATGGATGACCACTCAAATTAAAAGGCTCATTCTGAGAGTATATTAGGCAGTGAGGGAGACATCCAGAGAAGGGGATGGCGCTTTTGCATACAGCAGGGTTGAACGAGGTATAGCTCCTCTCTCCCTCCCCACCCCCGCTCCTATCCATACGGATTAGACAGATAGACCGACAGATTGGTAAATCAATAGATCGATAGGTCAGTGGATAGGCAGACAGACACATACCAATGGGCAAAGTCTCAGCAGGATGGAGTCAGCGAGGACATTTTCCCTGTCTCAGATGTTTTGGATCAGGGACCTGCTCCATCAGCAGGGGATGACATTGGCAATCAATCTCAGAATGAAGTGTATCATCGTTGACATATTCAGTGCAATTCTTTGTTCTATTCCAACTGCACAGCCTGAGACTGAAAAATTGTAAATTGCAGTAAATGAATATTTAGGGCAGACATGAGCTGTCGGGGAAGGAAGGGGAGCGACATTAGATGAAGTACATTTCATAAGAACTGAGGAAGGAGAGAAACGCAAGTTGGTCTGGGCAGCAGAGAAGGTGGGAAGGCACTTCAAACGAAACATCTCTGCTCGTTTGAGGTTTGACTGAATTGGTTAATATCATGTACGAGGTACAGTGCAAAGCTTACTTTTACACTCCGCACGAAACGCTCCACTTCTCTCTGACCAGCCCTACCCTCAACCTGCTATTACACCTTTCTTACCGTGTTCGTCCACTTCCACCCAATCACTCTTCCTCTCCCGCCTATTGTCTCGCACTCCCTCCTTCCCCATCTCTCTGACAGAAACTCTGTCTTTTCCTGGAGTGGAGGAGGCTACCTGAGGTGTTCTAACCGATGGGGGGCATGTATAGTTCACACGGCGGGAACATTATCCCATGTAACAGAGGCTTCAGTAGCACACAATATAGTTCTAAGAGGCGGAGTGAGAGGCTCACCAGGATTGTGAAGTGACCGGAATCAACTAGGGCTGGCTCTCCTGCTGTCGAGGATGCTAACCAGAATCCGCTGCGGTACAGTGGAAAGGATAGTGCTTGGGTAGAGATACTCTGGCACTCCATCCCCAGTATCGAGGTGAACCAATTAAAATTGTGGCATTGTAGCCAATGTACGAAATCTTTCTCAATACAATGATCTTGGGCACTAGAATTGGCTCGGCGGGCCGATGGGTTGTTTGCTGTATAACCCTGTGAATGGCCTTATGCCCATGGCAAATACTGGATAGTGACTGTTTCTGTTTCCCACAGGATAACCATGCTGCCTGTGTTTCTGCTTGTCAGCTCGCTGGTCAGCGTGGAAGGCTTGAGCGAAGGGTAAGACATGAGCAAAATTCCTTTCCTTCTGCAGTCGCACATCTGCCGCTGTGTCCCAATCCTTTGTATCCCTGCCCAGTGCTGCCTCCGTGCCCTGCCCCGCCTCCGACCAGGCGCTGCCTACCTTGCCTCCCTCCTTCTTCAGTTTTTCTGGACGAACCTCCCTGGGTAGTGGGATTAAACATTTGTACCGAGCCACATATGTAACGGATGACACTCGGCAATATACAATATGAGAGCTACGAACCGAGCTCCTTTCACAAAATACATTTGCGCTCCTCTCCAACACGGCGTCCTTCTGCAGACCAGCCTCCCACCAGATAGCATCCTACATGTTTAGCGCACGGCTCTTAACGTCGTACCTTGTTACACTGTCGGGTTTGATCTGAGAGCCCTTCTCTTCTGATGGCACTCATCAGAGAATCCACAGTTTTGTGGAATGTGTGGGATGCTTGTTTGCATAGTCTATTGAGTTTCCGATTCTCTCATTGTGTTTTTGCTTCCAGTCGTTGCTTGGGATATGATGTCCTCTGCACCACTGTGGATTATGAGGTAATGTGATCGCGGACTATTACTTTTCGCTTCCTCCTTCCCCCGGACGTCCCTTCTCTCCTTCAACCACATCCTTTCCGCCACGTGCAGATCCCCGTCCACGTCATCCTTCCTCAGGCCGTAGGGATGAATTGTCTCCGCTCCTCCGTCATTGGTTCTGAACTATGGAGCTGATTATCCGTCAGCACCGGGGAGTCAGACGTAGCTGGAGAATGGCAGCCAGCTGACTTCCCACCCTGGCCCCCCGCCCCCTGGGAGGGAAGGCTGAAGGGTAAATTAAAGACGATATGTACGATGTGCCATTTGGAGAGATTACAAAGGAGCTTTACAAGGATGTTTACTGAATTAGTGGGCCCGTGCTCTGGTAAGAACCTGCACACACTCGGAATGTTTTCTTTGCAGCGGCGGTAGCTGAGGTGATGTCAGTAAAGGTTTAAAGTTTTGAGAAGGAACGCTGGCATGTGTTTTACTTGAGAGGCGGTAATAGCAAAGAAATATGTAGAAGGCCGTCAATTGCGATGTTTTTTGTTTGTACGTGGAAGGACTTCAAAAACAACATGTTAATACAAAACTTCTGTGTGCTTGTCAGCACAATAGGCAAGGGCAACAAGTGTAGGGAAACTTCGTTTTCAAAAGTTATTGATGCCTTGATTAAGAAAAAGAAAAGAATGTACGTCACAGGTATGGCCAGGTAGGAACCAATGAGGTGATTATGGAGCATAGGAATTACAAGAAAACATTTGAGAAAGGATTCAGGAGGGCTAAACGTAGGCAGAACGAGCAGACAAGGTGAATCCTAAGCGATTATACAAAAATGTTAAGAACAAAGAGATTGCCAAGGACCAAAATTTTACCCTGGAAGATTAGAATCCATGTGTGGACCCAAGACAGATGGGGGAGATCTTAAATACCTCTTTGTGCATTTATTTTTTCCTAAAGCTGTGTACATGGGTTCTATGGAAGTGAGGTAAAGCTGCAGAAACATCATGAATTCTGTACAGATTACATATGAAGAGGTGTTTTCTAACCTGAGGCATACCAGTGTGGATAAATACCCAGGACCTAACAATATGTTCCCTCGGACGCCACAGGCAGACAGCTCAGCAATTGCTTGGTCCTGAGCAGAAACATTTAAAACATCCTTTGCAAATGGAGAGCTATCAGAGGATGGGAGGATAGCCAATGTTATTCCGCTGTTTTTAAGGCTTTTAACATAAACCACGAAATTATAGGCCGGAATTTCTGACATTACTTGATGAAATGTTACTGGAAATTATTACAAGGGTCCTGATGTAGAAGCATTTGGATAGTCGTTGACTAATTAAGTACCGTCGGCATGGGCTCGTGCCTGGTACATTATTTCTAACGAGGTTATAGAGTTTTTCGAGGAAGTTACCAAGGAAATGGATGAAGGCAAGGCATTATAGGAGAAGCTCTGTGGGAGAAACCAGTAGTGGCAGAAGATGGTTGTCTCTCAGACTGGGACCTGGGAGTATCGATGTGTTGTAGACTGTGCTGTGTTCTTTGTTGTTTTCATCCATATATATCAACGCGACTGATGATAATGTGGTTAACTGGATCAGCAAAATACCGATGACACCATGTCGGGGGATATAGTGGACAGCGAGGAAGACTGTAATTGTGTTCACCTACATACAGGAAAGGTGTAAATAAGATTGAAAGAGTACAGTGAAAATTTACAAAGATATTGCACTATAAGGAAATATTGAAAAAGTTTGGTCAGTACTTCTTAGAAGATAGAAGATTGAGAGTGGTGTTGAAAGATGTTTACAACATTACGAGTGATGTACTTTGGAGCAATACAAGCAGGCGTTTCCCACTGGGGTTGCGTGGGACTACAACCAGTATCCTGGGTCGAGTGTGAAAGTTGAAAAGTTTAAAGGGAACATGAGGGGAAACCTCTTCACTCAGAGGATCGTGAGAGTGCGGAATGAGCGACCAGCACAAGTGAGGCATGAAAACTCAATCTGATCGTTTAAAAGAAGTTTGGATTGTTACATGGATGATCGGGGTATGGAAGTCTTTGGTCTCGGGGCAGGTCGATTGGAGTAGCAGTTTAAATGGTCATTGCATGGATCAGATGTGCTGAAGTGCTTGTGATGTATTTCTCTAAGTCTTCATGAGATTGTACGGACAAGGTTTTTCACCCCGAGTGTGCTGAATGCTTGGAGTGTCCGACCTGTGTTGTTAGACCATAAGGCCATAAAATATAGGAGCAAAAGTAGTCCATTCCATCGAAACTGCTCCGCCATTCAAACATTGGCTGATCCAATTCTTCCAGTCATCCTCACTCCCGTACTTTCACCCTATACTCTTCGATGCGCTGGCTAATCAAGAACCTATCTATCTGTGCCCTAAATACACCCGATAACTTTGCCTCCACAGTTGCTTCTGGCAACAAATTCCACAGATTTACCACCATTGGCGCAAGTAGTTTCTCCGCATTATATTTCAAAAACTACGTCCTACAATTCTGAAGTCGTGCCAAACTTTCCAAGAATCCTCTATCGAGGGAAATAACTTTGCCATATCTACTCTGTTCTGGCCTTTTAACATTCTAAATATTTCTACGAGATCCCCCTTCATACTCCTGAACTCCAGGGAATACAGCCCAAGAGCTGTCGGACCTGTCTCACATGTTAACCCTTTCATTCCTTTCATGTTGGTGGAGACAGATACATTAGAGATTTTTCTGAGGCGTTCAGATAGGTACATGAAGGAAAATGGTAGGGTCTGGACAATGTGAAGAGAGAGGGAATTACTTTGGTTTGCCAGTCGATTACCAATTTAATTGACCCTGCACAGTACAGTAGGCCGAAATGCCTGTTCCTCTACTTCTCTATGTTCTCCGTTTTATGTTCGATCTGACACAGGTACATTGTTACATAAATTAAACCCGTCATTTTCATTTGCGCCCAAAACATTCTGAGGATGTGCTACGGTAGTTCGCAAGAATCAGCACGCTTCGAGTGCCAACATATCTTGCCCACAAATGACTGTCCATGACAATGGGTCCTTGTATGATGGGAGGGCACGAGAGTACCCGGAGGAAACCCATGAGATCACGGGGAGAACGGAGAATTCTTTACAACTGAGAATGATGATGTGGATGGCGGGGAATTGAACACATTTGCGAGTGTTATAAAACTCTACGTTGGTTGTAACAGCAGGCTGCCGCCGTCGACGAAGGGACTATTGATACATGTGTTTTACTTGAGGGGTGGTAATAGCAAAGAAGTATGTAGGAGGCCGTCAATTGCGATGATTTTTGTTTGTATACATATATATTACTGAGTGTATCTGTTCAGAGGTACTGGTGCCACTTTAAGACCTTACTTGTGCCATGATATTCTATCTGTTGCTAGACTCACATTGTTCTGCCTCGTCGCATGCTATCCTTGCTCCTCCATCCCGAAACGCACATCACCGAACTCTTCATACAACTCCTTACAGTAAGAACTCCATCCTTTGTCAACAGTTCCGCCGTTACAATGAATCGGTCTGGGTTGGAATACACACCAGCGAGTTTCATGTTACTGTAGTGGATGTGGTACCCCTGCACCAGTATTTCAGCCTGGAGAATTCGGAAGGTAGGAGAATGCACAATTTTAACCGTATAACCATATAGTAATTACAGCACAGAAACAGGCCACCTCGGCCCTTCTAGTCCGTGCCGAACGCTTATTACCACCTAGTACCACTGCCCCGCACTCAGTCCGTAACCCTCCATTCCTTTCCTGTTCATATACCTATCCAATTTTACTTTAAATGACAATACCGAACCTACCTCTACCACTTCTACTGGAAACTCGTTCCACATAGCTAACACTCTCTGAGTAAAGAAATTCCCCCTCGTGTTACTCTTAAACGTTTGCCCCCTAACTCTCAACTCATGTCCTTTTGTTTGAACCTCCCCTACTCGAAATGTAAAAACTTTATCCACGTCATCTCTATCTATCCCCCTCATAATTTTAATTACCTCTCTCAAGTACCCCCTCAACCTGCTACGCTCCAAAGAATAAAGACCTAACTTGTTCAAACTTTCCCTGTAACTTAGGTGCTGAAACCCAGGCAACATTCTAGTAAATCTTCTCTGTACTCTCTCTATTTTGTTGATATGTTTCCTATAATTCAGTGACCAGAACTGTACACAATACTACAAATTCGGCCTTACCAATGCCTTGTACAATTTTAACATTACATCCCAACTCTTATACTCAATGGTCTGATTTATAAAGGCCAGTATACAATAAGCTTTCTTCACCACCCTATCCACATGAGAGTCCACCTTCAGGGAACTGCACCATTATTCCTAGATTATTCTGTTCTACTGCATTCTTCAATGCCCTACCATTTACCATGTCTGTCCTATTTTGAGTATTCCTACCAAAATGTAGAACCTCACACTTCTCAGCATTAAACTCCATCTGCCATCTTTCAGCCCACTATTCTAACTGGCCTAAATCTCTCTGCAAGCTTTGAAAACCTACTTCATTATCCACAACGCCACCTACTTTAGTATCATCTGCATACTTACTAATCCAATTTACCACCCCATCATCCAGATCATTAACGTATATAACAAACAACTTTTGATCCAGTACAGAGCCCTGAGGCACACCACTAGTCACCGGCCTCCAACCTGACAAACAGTTATCCACCACTATTCTCTGGCATCTCCCATCCAGCCACTGTTGAATCCATTTTACTACTTCAATATTAATACCTAACGATTGAACCTTCCTAACTCACCTTCCGTGCGGATCCTTGTCAAAGGGCTTACTGAAGTCCATATAGACAACATCCACTGGTTTACCTTCGTCAACCTTCCTCGTAACCTCTTCAAAAAAATCAATAAGATTTGTCAAACATGACCTTTCACGCACAAATCCATGCTGACTGTTCCTAATTAGACCCTGTCTATCCAGGTAATTATAAATACCAACTCTAAGAATACTTTCTATTAATTTACCTACCACTGACGTCAAACTGACAGGACTATAATTGCTAGGTTTACTCTTAGAACCCTTTTTTAAAAATGGAACCACATGAGAGACATGCCAATCCTTCGGCACCATCCCCGTTTCCAATGACATTTCAAATATTTCTGTTAGAGCCCCTGCTATTTCTGCATGGACTTCCCTCCTGGTCCTAGGTAATATCCTGACAGGAACTGGAGATTTATCCACTTTTATATTCCTTAAATGCACCAGTACTTCCTCTTTAATCTTCATAATTTTGATGGAATCAGCAAGAATATGCCGACTGTTAACTGGGACAGGCTGTTTCAGACACATATGTATTTGATAAGTTGGACGCTTTGAAAATTGTCATTATGAGAGTGCAATACTTGTAAGTAAAAGCTAAAGATGGCAAGTGTAGAAAATCGTGGTTATCTAGAGATGTGGAGGCACTGGGTAAGAACAACTGGAGATGTATATCATATATAAGCAAGTAGGAAAAACATATGTATTTATGGAGTGACCTTAATGCAATGGAACACTTAAAAAGGAATCAGGAGCGCCAATGGAGGCCATGAGTTTTCTCAACAGACAGGTAAAGGGGAATGATCGGGGATACTATATATATGTTAATGGTAAAAACATTGCAAAGGACGAAGCTTAGTCCTCTGGAAAAAAATCTTATTGTTATTCCATGTGTGGAGTCAAAAGAAGTGGGGAGATCATAAATGAATTTTCTTTCTCATCTGTATTTAGTCAGCAGACGGCTGCAGAGTCTATAGCACAGAGGCAAAGCGGCAACATCTTCACAGAGGAGGACGTGTGCGTTGCCATGTCGCAACTTAGGGATGCAAGTGGAAACATTACCGGCATGTTAGAAGAGATAGTCAGCAGTAGCAGATGATACGTATGACTGGAGTATAGGTTATGTTGTTGCTGTCCTCATAAAGCAGGAAACTATCAGTATTAATAGTGGTAAAATTAGTTGAAGGTATTCAAATGATAATGGATACTGGATGCCTAAGTATTTGTTTTGACATCGAGGCCGTTACCACTAAAACTGATGAAAGCAAGACTATGTACATTGTATACATGGATTTCAGTATTCCAGTTGAGAAGGGCCCGCGTGGGCGTTTGGTCAAGAAGTTTCGATGCATTCAAGATTAGGTAGTAATTTGAATTAGACACTGGTTTTGCGGAGCAGCGAAGTACATTGTCGCCTCTCTGGCTGGAGACCTGTGACTAGTAGAGAGCCGTAGGGATTGATGCCATGTCCGTTGTTGTTTGCCATCTATCTAAGGGATCTGAATGATAATGTGGTTAACTCGATTAGTAAAATTCAGGGATCACACCAAGATCGGGAATGTAGTAGACAGTGAGGAATACTGTCATGGCCTGCAGCGGGATGTGGGCAAGCTGGAAAATTGTGCTTAAAACGGCAGATGGAATTTAATTCAGTCAAGTGCGAGGTTTTTCACTTCGGCCAGACCAACCACGGTAGATCTTGAACAGTGAAAGACAGGGTACTGAGGAGTGCTGCAAAATAAAGGGATCTGGGAGAGCAGGTCCATAATTGATTGAAAGTAGCGTCACAGGTTGATTTGGTAGTAATGAAAGATATTTGTACGTTGGTCTTAATAAATGGAAGTATTGAGTAAATGAGATGGGGAGTTATGTTTGAGTTGCCGAAACTGAGACATAAACAAGTTTCAAAGAGGACAGAAGAAATTTTAAGGGAATTCCTGGGTCTTGAGGACCGTAGCTATAAGGGAATATTGAATTAGTTAGGGCTTTAAACCCTGGAATAGAGAATATTTAGAGGAAATTTCATAAAAGTTTAAAAATTATGATGGGTGTAGATAAGTTGAACCATTCAGGCGTTTTCCCCTGAGGCTAGGTGGGAATACAAGCAGAGGTTAAGGGTGAAAGGTGAAAAGTTTGATGGGATCCGTCTTCACTCAAAGGTTATCGCAATGTTTATTGACCTGACAGCAGAAGTGGTGCATGCGAGCTTGTCTTCAAAGTTTAAGCGAAGTTTGGATACTTACATAGAATGGAGAGGTATAAAGGGTTAAGGTCACGTTGCTGCTCGATGATAGCAGGCAATTGAACATGTTCAGCACGGAGCAAATAGGCCGAATGGCCACTTCTGCGCTGTTCTCTTTCTATGATTCGATGACTCCATGACTAAGAATGAACTGGATGAGGCAGTGCTAGTTGCGATATTAAGCTTGCAGATGACAAGAAGCTTTGCTGACTTGGAGATAATGTAAAGGATTGCTGTAGGCTGCAATAGAACAATGACAGGATATGACGGTGGGCTGGCAAATGACAGGTGTTGTTCAAGCCCGACAACAGTGAAGTTAGCTTGCAGAAGGAAATTTGGGATCCACACCATTGATCCATTAAACCTGCAGCAGAAATGGACATGGTTATTGAGAACGCGTGTGGTGTGTTGCCCGGGGTGGTGTCAGAGGCAGACACAATAGATCACTTAGGAAACTCCTTGATAAGCATATAGAGGTCTGTGTGGGAATGAAGATTCAGATTGATCTTAAAATAGGTTTTAATGTCGTCACAACATCGCAGAACGTATGGTTTTAAATTGGAACTAACGTTTAAGTATATTAGTGTTTCCAAAGAAATGTATGAAGTAATATAATATTCTACAACACTCTTAGGGATGAAGATCCAATTGACTGGACAAGTTCTCGTTTCACTGTCCGGGATTAGAGTGCTTGCAATCTACCTGATGCTTTCAGAAGAGCTCTGGGACAATCCTCCAACACCAACCAACCCACGAGTGAGTACCAGCTGAAAGCTGACAATACGTTGTATTGTGTCTGAACACCCCCTACCCCAATGTCTGGAGGGGCAGGTGTTCAGGAAGGAGCCCTGTAGAATCGTCTGATGGTTACTTCTTTATCAGCTGCTGAAATCAGACACTAGTCCTTCACCAGGAGGAAAAACTGGCTTTGGTCCAGGTATTTGAGTTTAAGGCCCAGAGATCTGTCAGCGCAGAATAAGATCAATATTTTTCAGGAGGGTATGGAATTCGGCACCTAAAGACGCTTTTGCTGTCCAATATGAAGGAATAGTTTGGGGGGTACTTAAATGCACACGGTGCAAAATGACGAACATAACATGCTTATCTTAAAGGGAAATCAAGCCTGACTAATATGCAGGTATTCTTTGAGGAAACGACGGGACGGTCTAAATAAAAGGCGAGGAAGCGTGATAAATCAGTGTATCTGAATCTGAACCTGAGGTAGATGCAGTGAGTCATGGTGGGTGTGTTTCTAACCGATTGTTTCTGTTCCGGGATACTGAAGGGAGAGGAGGTGTAGGGGGGAGTATCGCGGGTCCAGAATCTGGGCGGTGAGTGGAACTGCAAAGTGATCTCAGATATGACTTGACAACTGATTGAATGGAAGAACAGGGTGGAAAGCGGGGGCTGGTGAATCGGAATTTCCCTGTTTCGATTTTACGGTGTTTACATCTTTCAGGTGTTTATCATTCGTTTCCCAATGATGGAAGTGTTCGCCAGGATTATCCGTGGGTTTGTCATAACCGACGCAGATGATTTCAACCGCACGCTCACTGAACAGAATGCCCCTGTCAACAATTCCAACTTCTTCGTGTATTCCTGCTTGGGGTAGGTCACACAGCGAGGCGTTCAGTTGGGTCTTTTGTGCGATCAGAGGCCAAAGGGCTGAGGATCTTCTCTCACGGGTGTTTTCTAGAAGGAAGGTACCCGGCAGCCTATTCAACACTTTCCTAGAATGTTTCCGGAGCCAACATATCATGTGCACAGCTTCCTCATCCGAACCCACAGTTTCCCAATATCCAATGACAGCAGGATGTCTCCAAACAGGACAATCCCAATCCGGTGGTGTGAGAAACACTTACTCGCAGGGTGAATCCATCACTCCCACCATGTCACCAATAACAAATGTCCTAACCCCATACAGGGAAATGAAACAGGAAATTTCACCCAGGTTATCCATCAGCTTCTCTTCCGTCTCCGCATACCTCTCCCGGGCAATATGTCATTGCTGGTCTTCCGAGACAAAGGAGAGTGTAAAGCAGAGCCACAATGTGTTGTCCCATTTTGGACACCCAGACATAGCTAGTCCACATCTTTGCCCCGCCTTCCTACACAGTTAATTCATGTATACTGTTGGATCCATATCATTATCACTGTCCCATCGAAAGACAACACCTCGCATTGTCATAAGGAGGGCGTTGGGAATGGACCCAAATGCAGGACACATACACATACACTGAAATACTAGGAACAGGATGGGACAAAACTAAAGGACGGGACAGGTCGCAGACTAGGCAAGGAAAGCAGGACCAGGACCAGGACCAGGACGAGGGACTGGGAACATGGAGCCTCGTCGTGGCCTCCGAGCCCGAGACTGGACAAAGACAAAGATCCAGAACTTTGGTCGTGACTTGGACTCGGACCTCAAACCAGGCGAAGACGTGACGAGGCTTGAGGCTTGGGACTGGGGCCTTGAGGCTTGAAGCTTGAGACTGGGGTCTTGAGGCTTGCAAACCTCTGAAGCTGGAGATTGGAGGCAGACTAGGAACTGAACATCAACATAATAGAGCCGGGACTTCTTCTTCGACAAGCCGGGATTCATTTTTAACAAGTCACTAACATGAGACTGCACAGTACATAGACAAAGAGCCGGGACTTATCCTTCGACAAGTCGGGACTCAACTTCCACTCCGCACCAAGATGGGACAGGACCATCTGTCTGGTAACGGCAGAATGGCCTGACTTACCCAACGGAGGCAAAGACAAGACAAGACAGATTCCCCCCGCAGGGCAAAGGCAGAATGGCCTGACTTACCCCATGGGCTGAGGACAGGAAGAGACAAACACCGAAGAACGACAGACAGTACCATCTCTGCATCGGGGCTGCTCCGAGTCGCAGTTACGGCCGGCAACCTTGGCTGGCTACGGAAACAACCAGGTCCCTACCTAGCTCAGAGTGGCAGACGGGCACACAGCTGGCCTGGGAAACGGCCTAATCCATACCGCAATGATACCTCCGACTACTGACAGCAAAGCTCCAAGAAGCAATTGTTCTCCAACGCGGCCTAGAGATGGCAAATGGCCGTTCTAGCCTCCCATGGCCATTTGCTCCCAGGGAAGCTTGACAAGACGAACCCAAACCAGACTCAATCCCAGGTCCACTTATGTACCCGGCCTCAAGATAAGCATCAGAAGCAAATGGTTAAGTCCAACTGAAACAAGGGACAGCCGGAGGACCCGGAGTCCGGTGCCGGAATGCTCCGGAGGAGGACCGTGAACCAGAATGGACCAGACCATGAGACGCATGAACGCACCATGAATCTCCATGTTGTGTGAGGTGGCATAGTATTGTGTCCGACCACACAACCCCACCCCCAATCTTTAGATGGGCAGGTGTTCAGGAATGAGTCCTGTAGAACCGTCTGATGGATGTTTTCCAGGAGGGTATGGATTCAGCACTTCAAGACGCTGTTGGTGTCAATTATGAAGGAACAGTTTTGGGGGTAATTAAATGCACACGGTACAAAAGGACTAGCATAGCATGCTGAACTTAACGGGAAATCATGCCTGACAAATATGTAGGTATTCTTTGAGGAAACAACAGGCCGGTCTGAAAGAAAGCGAGGAAGTTGATGATACATCAATGTATGTGAATCTGAACAGTCAGCCATGGTGGGTGTGTTTCCAACCAATTGTTTATGTCGCTGGATATTAAAGGGACAGGAGGTGTAGAGACTGCAGGGGAAAGCATTGCGGGTCCGGAAGCTGGGCGGCGAGTGGAACTGCAAAATGATCTCAGATATGAACTGACACCTGATTGAATGGAAGAACAGGATCGAGAGAGGGGGGCTGGTGAATCGGAAATTCCCTGTTCCCATTTTACGGTGTTTGCATCTTTCAGCTGTTCATCACTCGTTTCCCAATGATGGATGTGTTCGCCAGGTTTATCCGTGGGTTTCTCTTTACCGACTCAGGTGATTTCAACCGCAAACTCACTGAGCAGAATGTCCATGTCAGCAATTCCAACTTCTTTGTATTCCTGCCTGGGGTAGGTCATAAAGCTACATGTTTATTTGGTCTTTTGTGTGATCAGTGGCCAAAAGGCTGAGGTTCTTCTCCCACGTGTTTTCTAGAAGGAAGATTACCCGGCAGCCTATTCGACACTTTTCTAGAATGTGCTAGGGGCAGCCCGCAGGTGTCACCATGTTTCCGGAGCCAACATATCATGCGCACAGCTTCCTCATCCGAACCCACAGTTTCCCAATTTCCAATGACAGCAGAATGTCTCCATAGAGGACAACAACACTCCCGTGGTGTAAGGAACACTTACTCCGAGGGTGAATCCATCACTCCCACCACGTCTTAATAGCAAACGTCTTAAACCCCATGTAGATACAGCACCGGAAAATGAAACACAACATTTCACCCAGGTTAGCCACCAGCCTCTCTTCCCAAGAAAAAAATCTGAATGTAATTGCTGGTCTTCCGAGCCAACGGAAAGTGTAAAGCAAAGCGACCATGCAGTGTCCCGTTTTGTACGCCCAGACACAGGTATCTTTGTCCCGCCTTCCTGCAAAATTACATTATGTACTGTTGGATTCAGACTATTATCACAGTCCCATCTAAAGACAGCACCTCGCATGAAGGCACCATGAATCTCCGTGTTGTGCGAGGCGGCATTGTGTACGTCCTGCTGAGCGAGCAGTGAACCACGTCTCTGGGTTCATCTTGCTGCACACGACTGAGGCTTCTTCAGATTCGGGCGCCAAAAAATAAATTAGCGGCCAAAGGCTCGGAATTGGCGAGTACGTGCATGTGGAACATTGTCTCTGTGAGCGAGGCGATAAGTAAATCAGAGGGAATTTATCATTAGGGCGCTCACGCTGACAGAGGGGTGGAAACTGTCCGGGGGTGATGTCCCTCTCCTCACGCTGCTCTTCCAAAGGGAAGAGACCGTTTGAACAGCGGTGCTCGACTCTAAAAGTGAATGCCCGAATGCGGTTTGGTTACAGAACCCTGCAATAAATTCTTAAGCTTTTCAAATTTTCCGGACAGATTTCTCAATCAAGATCTCCCCTGTACAAAACACTGCTGGCCTGAGACTGTTTTATCACAAGATACTCCAAAGTTTCACCCTCAATAATGACTCAAAAATCTCATCAGCAGGTAGCGGTACACGGATGATTTATAATTAGTTTTCGATAAGATCATGAGATGTGGGAGAAGTATTGAACCATTTGGCCCATCGAGACTCTCCACCATGTTATCTTGCCTCATTTGTTATCCCGCTCGCCTCATTTCTCCTGTTTTAATCTCTGTACTTTGTTACCTTTACGAATCAAAAGCCCATCAAACTCCACCTTAAATAAAATCACAAACATGGCCTTCACATCCATGGCAATGAATTCTTCAAATTCAGCATCTTCTGATCCTCATGTGCTGTGCTGTACTACAGCAAGTTCTATTAAGGTGGGGGTTATATGGGAGGCAGGGTTTAAGAGTCGACAACAACATTGCGGCCGTAGGGCCTGCACTGTTCTGTACTATTCTATCTTCTATGTTCTAGCGAAAGGAATTCTTCATCCTCTCTTAGGCTATGCACTCTGCTCCAATCCCCAACCCCCCATAGGAAACGTCCTCTCTCCAGCTACTCTAACCAGGCCGTTCAATGGTCCAAGATTTTCCAGCTCATTCTTCAAAACTACATCTATCGTTGAGCTGAGAGTCTCTCGCTAATTTTATACCTTCATCTTATCCTTGAAACAGGTCTGTAGCTTTAGGTAAATGGATGTGGAATGTTCTGTGTGCTAGCGGGGCGGTAAATGAACCAGAGACGCTGCAGTATCGGCTGGGTGTCCGTGCCTACGGAATGGTGGGAACGCTCTGGCGCTGTCAGAGAGAAGGCTCGCTTATCACACTGCTCCTCCGAGGGGTGAAACGGTGTGAAAGGCTACACTGTGTGTCCTGAGAGAGAAGCTCGGTCAGTGTTCCAGAGAACTCTTCGGTTCCGGCATCAATAGAGGGAAGGAATTTGGTGGGATTGTTGAACTTGATGTTGACTTCTCAGGGGTCAGTGTGCCCAGAGGGAAGGTGGGTTGGTATCCCGGCGCTGCCGCTGAGCATCTTTGGAAGGGTTCAGGCGTCGGGTGGCAGTGATAAGTGAAGAGTTAGTCACAGTTAACTGGTTGATGTGCGGTCTCTAATTCTTTATTTGTTTTTTCCACAACCACGATTAGGGAGCGAGTGGCGTTCATTCATTTGCCGCATGGGTAAGTACAGGGGAATGTTGTGACTGTGATCGGGTCAGTTAATGAATCAGAGACGCTGCGGTATCAGGTGGGTGCTCATGCTGACGGTCTGTCAGGAACAGAAAATGTAGAACACTAGACCTCTATGTTCGCCCTTTATCCCTGATTGTTGCCGACTCAAGACCTTCATTCCTACAGAGCCGTCTTTTTTTTTCTATTATCCATGTGTCTAAGAGTTTCTTAAATGTACCTGATAGATATGTCTCTTACCGGACTCCTGACACCGCGTTCCACACACCCACCATTATGTGTAAATACATACGCCAGGCGGCTCCTATACCTCCGTCTAAATACTTTAAAATTATATCTCTTGGTAGTTATTTCCACAGTGGGAAAAATGTCTTTGGCCATCCACATGACCTATGCCGTTTTACTTGTACAACCCTATGCAGTCGCCTTTCACCCACTTCGCTCTAAAAGGAAAAGCCATAGCTCGCTAAACCTATGCTCATATGAATTCCCTCTCGTCTAGGCAGCATACTGGTAAATCTCCGTTGTTCAGCTTCGAAAGCTGTTACATACTTCCTGTAATGAGGCGACCAGAATTGAGCACAATAACCCAAGTTTAAATGAGCGGCAACATTACTCGCGGCTTTGAACTCAACCCCTCGACGATTGAGGCCAACATCTCATACAGTTTCATAACAACCTGTTCAACTTGCGTGTCAACTTTGATGAGTCTATGAGTGTGAAACTAAAGATGACTCTGTTCTTGCACACTGATAATGAACCTGTCATGAACCCTGCATCTTGCTTTCAAATTCGACATTGCAAAGTGTATCACTTCACACTTTTCCACATTGAGCTCAGAGTTTGCCAATTCTCAGCCCAAATTTGCATTCCTCATTGCCCTGTTGTAACCTACATCACAATCCACACTAACCCGAAATGTTATCTGGAAATGGAACAGCCTAATCACCCGCTTCCCGAACAGATTTCTGCGGAACACCACTGGTCACCAAACTCCAAGCGAAATACCCTCCACCTGTTACCACACTCTGTTTTCTGTGGGTAAGCTAGTTCGATCTACAGTAGCCACGTTTGTCTGCCACCCATAGCTGAGAAAGTTTTCCTAAAATCTTCATCAGTGTGCTTTGTCTAATAATGAAGAATTTGATTCCGTTCCTGAGACATGTCCTGCCCCTCTCACAGCCATGATCAGACTATCGTTCTTCAACCGTCCAGAAATACTGTCGAAGTATATCCTCAAACAGTTTGACCGCACGTACGTTGGGCCTACTGGTCTGAAGTTCCCAGCGTTTTCCCTGTTTCTTTCCTTGGTCAGACGAATAACAACTGGCAACGTTCAATCCTGTGATACTATTGCAATAGCCAGATGACACAGAAAGGTCATTACGAAGGCGCAGCAGTATCTTCCGTCCCTTCCTGTAGAAAACTGGGATACATCCCCTCCGGCAATAGGAAATTTGAAACCTCTCTGATCCCTGCTTCCTAAATCTTAAGTCTGCTGCTTCCTCTCTCTGGACTATCTCTTATCAACCATGACTCCTTTACTCTACCATCGCCGACCCTGTCTCAATGGGACAAACCTATCCAGAAGAACATGCTAGCTCTTCCTTAAAAAAAAAATTCCGCTGTTCAGTTGTGAATTACCCTGTGTATATCTCTTCCCAATTTACATTTCCAACTTCCTGACTAATAGCATCGTAATTCGCTCTCCCACCAATCAACTGATTTATAATACCGTCTCTTCCTATCCTCATTCAATGCCAGGGTAAAGAATAGGAGTTGTGGTCACTGTCTGTGATAGGAGATCTGGCAGTATCGCATCGGGAAATATGGCAGGTGACCTGGTTCATTGGTCTGATATGCGTTTCCTTCAGATGTAGTGCCACTAATGAGTCAGAAATCACTTATGGGTTCCTCGAACAGATTCTGCCAATCTAAACCTTTTTCTCTAAGGAGGTTCCAGTCAATATAAGGGAAGTTAATGTCACAATAATAACCGTCTTTATGCTTACATATTTCCAAAATCAATCTCCTGAATTGTTCCTCAGTCGTTACTTGGCTATTTAACTGGTCCGTCTACTTCATACTTCCAATAGCATATCTACTCTTCCAGATTCTGCCTCCATCCACATTGACTCACTGAATGATCCGATCACGACTCCTCCATTTGTGCTGCTGTGAGATTATCCGACTCTTGCACTTTTCCCCCAATCCCGTTTGAAACAGTGAAACACTGGAACATCCAGAAGCGATTGCTGCCCTTGTAACAACAAAGCCTCAGTTATCGCCATAACTCCGTAGTTCCATGTACTGAGCTGCTCTCGAAATAAAGCTCCCTTGTTCCCACACTTCTCGCATTAAAATAGGCGCAGTACAATCCAACCTACTATCTGTAGGTTCACCACCTCTCCTTCCTCACAATGTCCAAATACGCCACTGTTTTTTTCCTCTGACATATCCCATTCCCCTCCCGAATTATGTTTCCGTTCTCCGCCAACTCTATCAAACCTGAATGCAAGATTTCCCTCCAGTTCATGAGGCGAAGAAGTTACCGAAGCGGGTTTTGGGATACAGGATCCACCTCTATTTGGAAAGGTTGGAGTGATTAGGCATAGCCAGGGTGTCTTTCAAGAAGGAAAATCACGTTCCATAAATTTGCTCAGGTGTTTTGAACAGGGAAACAAGAGGTCTGACACGGTCCCAAATTGTAAGATAGCTGAAAGGTGACATACAATGGATCCCTCTGGATAAATGTAGGTGGATCGGTGGGATTGGAAACACAGACAGAGAGATGGTGAAGATGTCTGATCCGTTGCCCTGCAGCTGTAAAATCATTGGCACCTAGAGTTGGGAGGTCACCTGACAACTGTTCATCATGTTGTTTAGACTTCACCTGCAGGATTGTGTACACCTGTGGTCACTACAATATTGAAGGGATGTGATTTTGCTTGTGAGGGCGGAAACAAAGAATCCCATGGGCGTAGGAAGTCAGACTACAGACACGGGAGTTTCTAGCTTAGAAAATTCTAGCAATAAGTCACCCGTTGCTTCTGTGACGCCGCTGTTTTTTTTTCTTTGGAGGGGGACCGGTTTAATGATGAAGAGAACAATACTTTCAGTAAAGGGACTGCTCTTCCACACTCAGGAACATTCCCCTCAACTCTCTGTTATATCTTTCAGTCAGGAGATATGGTTCGTTTCCACCGGCGGATTCGACTGCCCGGCCCCGTGAGGCCAACGAGGACGCTTTGGATCCTCCGCTTGCTTCCTGTTAAACGCCGCTTTCTACATGCTCTCCACTGTTAATTCACTCCCAACACCGCCACTCAGTAATCTCAGCACTGGCCTGTTCACCCGTGGGGTAATGCCAGACATCGAATACCCATGACCAACCCGTGTGGGATCATCACCTACTCTCACAGGGGCCGCAGAGTGGCTGTATTCGGAGCCCAGTTCTGGGACGTTGGCAACCGTGGTCCTTCGGCTGACACAGGACTATCTGACCTTTGTAATGCGATGTGGCCCAGAAATGATACTACCTTGTCAGCCTGGTTCGATTTGTCACGATTACCAGACAGATTGGACGTTTCCTAGGATCTCTTTCATTCCCGGCGTAACAGTACGATAGTGAACACGTCCAAAACCGCAAGGAATCCCAGACTGACGTTTGAGGTTCGAGTGGATGTCTGTGTCTCTTATGCGAGTCCACGGCGGAAAGTCAAGAGACACTGGCCACTTTTGTCGGACCGCACGGGTTTTCGGCACCAGAGCTGTGTAAATACCTGGCAGAACAGCCGGCGGATGTTTGATATGATCCACTTCCTGTGTTGATGTAACTGTAAACACTCTCGTGTACCCTGATGGTAGCAGGGGTTCCAATATTTCTTTTTTAACGGCATGTGGCAGCTCCTTCTCGGAGCTCATTACTGACCACACTGCCTTTCTGACAGCTGTCCCGCGGTGGTATAACCATTTCCCAAATTAACTGCATGAATCAATAAAGCCAACGCTGTTTGCATTAACTTGGTCTGCATCTCTTGTCAAACGCTCGCTGCTGTCAAATCCGACTGTTCATTGGGAAGGTACATTCAGCCCCACCGGGAATAACCAGCTCCTTGGGCAGTGAAAACAGCATGCTGACACACCCACAATAACAGCTCACCCCTCTTCCCTTCCAACACTGAGCCACTCTGTGGAAAACTGTCAGCTGAAAGTGACGGCCCCTGGGGTGCGGGGAGGGTCGTGTGGAACCGGAGCGGTACACCGTCAGAGAAAATGCGAGCAGTCACATTACTAACGTGGGCCTACAGCCCAAATGGTCTCTCCCACCATATTGGTATCACATGCCGTGAGGATAGATAGGTCTGAGTTGATGGCTCGGATAGTCAGAGCGCAGGAGGATAACCTGTCCGTGGGGTAATGCCAGATTACCAGCTATCACTGGACAGACGCCATACCCACAACATTCCCCCTCTTAACCACCTCCATCCTTTCGCACGGCTGTCAATCTACTCGGGGCGAAGCACCAAGCCCATAACGGTATCTTGCAGAGAGACAGTGACATCTGTAATGGGAGGTGTGAGGCTCAGAGAACAGTGATATATTTAGAATCAGCGTGTGGAGAGGGGACATTCGATGACGGGCCAGGGAGGGGCGTGGTGTGTATACCGTTGGAGGTGATGTTGCTGCCGGAGGGGGTGATAATTGTTTAGAGAGAGAAAGTATTGGGGTGAAGAGAGGACGAGGGGCTCGGAGACGTAATCGGCAACATCTGAGAAGGGAGCTGTGGCTGGGCGTGACTGTGGAGGTGATGGGGGGGGGTGATGTGGATGAGTTCGGAGAGTCTGATTACCGAGGGTCCCGGGAGGGAGAGCCGTGTGTTTGACGGTGGGGATGTCAGAATCAGGTTTAATATCACAGGCGCATATCTAGACATTTGTTGTCTTATGGCACTGAGACAGAAAATACAAAGTTATAAAAGAATAAATTACATTGAAAAATATATATTAATATTAATTACGTATTTTTCAATGTATACGTAGTTCATAAAGAGAGGGAAATTATGTGGGCGTATATATGAGCTCATTTTCTATTCAGAAATTTGATGGCGGAGGGTAAGAAACTGTATCTGAAATGTTGAATGTGGGGGTTCAGGCACCGTTAACTCCCCCTGACGTTAGCAATGAGAAGAGTGCGTGTCCTGGGTGATAGGCATACTTCGTGATCGATGCCCTATCTCTGATCATCGCCTGTCGAAGATGCCTTTGGAGCGAGAGAGGACAATGCCCGACATCAATTTAGCGGAGACTGCAACTTTCTGTAGCCTTTCCGATCCTGCGCAGTGCCCCCCTGAGGAATGGGTGGAGCGTCGGAGGGTTGATCACTGAGAGTTCAGGGAGGAGTAGCAGTTCTGGGAGATTGACTGTCCACCCATCTCGTTAACACAGTGAGGGACGCGGAGCACACAGGCTGCCTGCGAACTGCAATGAACCGACCCTGTGGCTGTTCCGGAATTCGCAGCAGAGCAAAGCACAGGAGGCCGAACGGCCCCTAAAATTAGCGCTGGCAATCTGCATGACCATGGTTAATCCTCCCATGTCTCAGCTCCTCTCCTATGCCGGACCCCATCGCCCACAGCTCCTCCATCATTTAAGTATGCACCCGTCTCCACTTTAACTAGTGGATGCAGCTACATGAGAGAACGAATGACCCCGTGCCGCGCTCAAGCGTGAAAATTGTTCTGCTCCCTCCCCGGCAAATACCTTTCGCCGAATCCCTCCGGTTTCCATCCTCTGCTGACACTCTGCGATCAGACGCGTCCTGTCGGGTTACCTCCCAACTGACCCTTCCGGTCTAGCTCTGTTTTTAGGCAATAAGAATGTAACATATACGAAAAAGCTCTAAGCTTTTTCATCGAGTCTGTTCCGATCTCTCAGACCAATCTTCTGTCTTCCCGTAACCCATCATGCCCCGATTAATCAAGTATCTATCAATTTCTGCCTTTTATATATCAAATAACCCGGCCTCCACAGATGTCTCCCTAAAAAAATGATCCCGATAATCCATTCCTCCCTCCTACACCAGTTCTTCAGCCACACATGCACCTGTCAGATCATCCTATCCTTACCTTCACTGGCGAGTGCACAGGCAGTGGTCTAGATATAACTACCTTGAATGTCCTGTTTGTCCGCTTTCTGTCTAGCTCCATAAAATCTCTCTTCAGTATGTGCTATTTCTCCGTGTATGTTATCGGTGGTCAGATGTATCTCGGCTTCTGGTTGCTCACACTCCCCCGTGAGAATGCCGTGGAGCGATCAGAGACTTCCCTGACCCTGACGCCTCGGAGAAACATACCGTCCAGGTGCCTCTGTCGAGTCGACAGAATCTAGCCTCTGTTCCTCTGACTATTTCATCTTCCATCACCACCGCAGTCCTCTTCATCTCTCTGTTCTTCCATGCTACCAGAGTGCCAGACACCAGATCACTGCGACCACCTGCTCCCCACCCTGGAGCAGATGTGTATATCAGGAACGCAGGAGATATCCCGGGATTCCCACATCTAACGCACAGAACAACTCCGGAGAGATGCTGCTGACATTAAGTTGCTGCACAAACACTTTTATTTACGGGGTAACGAAGACCAGGTTCAAGCAACAGTTCATCAGTGTAAAGAAATGTCCGTTTCTGTCAATTATTCCATTAATTGATAAACATAATATCAAAGTTCTTCCCGGAGGCAGTCGCAGTGTTTTCCATCTTGACACTATAGAATTGGCGCTCATCAGAGAACATGGCAGCGGGTAGAATAAAACTAGTTTAGAATCCGGGAGTGACAGAGCATGGCAACAGAACCTTCGGCGAACGCAGCTCCCGACCTTCACCTCCTACCGATTACTAAACTCTTCCTCCCTTTTATTTTTCTTTTTTCATTATATTTCCGGTATCGTCAGAACCACAACACGTTCGATAATGAATCGCATACCCCAGTGTAAATTTCCATCGGTCAAGTGACCGACAAAACCGTAGCTTCCTGTGACATGTAGGAAAACGAAATGCTAGCGGAAATACTGCCGTCTCGAGGCGAAGTGGCGGACTTCGCGCTGAGCACTCCTGAGAACAGATCGGGCCTGGTTCCTGCTCGGATTGAGTGGGCAGCACGGCAAAGAGATTTAGCTGATTGCACTCTACATCGGCACGCCCTTCAACACGCTATGAGCAGACAACATCCACGTGCACAGAGAACCCCTAACTTCAACATTGGGGTTTACTTGTCTCCACTGAGTTGGTATCAACTTTCCAATGTGTTTACCTGAACAGGTAATGACTCAACTAGGTCCTGTTACCATCTATTACCACCTGCTCTCACCGACGCAGAGGTCAGACCGCCAATCTACAACAGCAACCACTTTGACAGTGGGATCGATTGTAACTTTGACACTGATGTTGGCAGATTGGAGGGGAAGTGCATTCACATCGGGTAAGGTTCGATTTGAAGTGAGTATTCCTGATGTTGAGGCGGAGATGCCCCGTCGGCAATTAGTGATGAAGATACCCAGAGCAGGCAGAGAAACAGCGCGCTGAGTCCAAGAATAGGTGGAGGGTTGGACACAGGAGAATGTACCGTCGGTACTGGGTGGGGAATTCTCGCCGAAAAGGTGTGCTCGGAGACAGAGCTGAATGTGAAATAAACTTACCGTCCCAGCAGCAGCTCCACCCGAACATCTGAGAAGCTCCAGTGAATTGTTTATGAAAGTGTTTGCAGAAATACCTCACAGACTAGACGTATAATATTATGTGATGCGTATAACAATGACGTGGCATTACATTTTCCACTGAGGTGGTATACTTCGATTAATCCCCACGCGGAACTGAGACAATCATGTTGCAGAATGAGAGACAGAAAGGAACCAAAATCACCAATTTGGCAAAACGACCGTGACAGGACTCGAACCTGCAATCTTATGATGACTTCGATTCAAGCACCGAAGTCAGACGCCTTATCCATTAGGCCACACGGCCGCATTCTGTGGGAAATTCCAATGGAAAAAATGGGGAACATGCTGACTGCTGCCAGGAGTTTCCACGTGTAGAATGGTTTCCTGACCGAACTAAAAGTACTGGTATGCAGTGTTGTTATCCCAGGTGAACATTCGATCATTGTTCTTAATATCTCTCCATTCATTCCTGCTTTAGACTGTACATTTAAATTCAATATTCTCTTTCTGTCACACAGAAAGGAATTGTAAAATGCCCACACCACAGTCTTTTACGGTCGCGTTATATTCTAGGACTGGAATAATTGAATATGGTCCACCACATTTAATACATTATTGATAGAGTGAACTCGATTTCCTTTTAGATATTTCAGCCGTTGGTTTGGTAATCCAGAACCGAACAGCATTGTGTTTGTGTCGTGTAAGCATTGGGTGTTCGGATCTGCGGCTGCGCACAGCCGGAGGTGCCCTTCAGCGTGTCTGTAATACAGTATCTATCGAGTTATTGCATTTGTCCAATACATGGAAAGTCGTCATTCTAGAGCCAGGTGGCAAATTCCCTTAACATCTGTTCACTTGAAAACAAAGCTACTGAAATTTTATTTAATTCAACATAGATTCATCTCATTGTACAACAAAAAACAGTCACGGGTTCTCCGAGTTGCGGAGCACGGAATGAAGCCTTTTGCCACAGCATGTCCATAGAGCCGAAGGTACCTGCATTAGGTATTTCCAAGTTTCCTGTGGTTGGCACAAATCTCTCTACACTTTCCCTATCCACGTCCATGAATTCTAGTAATCACAGAGAGCAAAGGAAATCGACATAGAATCTGAAAACAAATGTGTGAATCAGAAGCAGAGTCTGTAATTGCTCTGAAGAGATTCAGAAGCTCCAATCACAAGAGCAAGAAGTGGCTGAGCGGTTAAGGCAATTGACTGCTAATCCATTGTGCGCTGCACGCGTGGGTTCGACTCCCATCTTCGTCGCGCCATGTTTATCTGGGAGACCATCTTTGAAGCAATCACTTCCGAGCCTCCGCCTTTTGTCCCAGAGACGCCAGACAGGTTGGTATGTGAGTCATTAAAAACAATATTCACCATTAGTTCGTAACCGAACTTGGCCACAATGCCACAAGACATAGAAACAGATTATACTATTCGGCTCATCGATGTTTCTCCGCCATTCCATCATGACAGATACATTATCCCTCTCAACGCAATTCTCCTAGCGTTTTCTCGTCACCTTTGACAACCTTACTAATCAAGAACCTGTCACCCTCCGCTTTAAATAAACCCAATAAGATGGGCTCCACAACGAGCCATGACAATGAATACCACAGATGCTTTATTCCCGCTGCAGAATGTCCTCCTCATCCCTGTTCTAAAGGGACGTTCCTATCTGTGTCTGTGCCCATAGCACTGAAACTGAACGGATTGTCACATGAAGAGAGTCTGTTGGCACTGGTATCTATTCACCGGACCTCAGCAGAATTAGGGGTGACCTCGTTGAAATCAATCGAAGGCAAGGGATTGGGAGGCCTGGAAGAGTACGATCAGCCCATGATTTAATTTATTTCTCCCGTTCTTCTGTCTTCGACGCCTCCTCAACTTCCGTTTGCCTATTTCGTCCAGGAGCTTCGCTTGGCTCCCTTGTTTTAAATTCTGCAACTGCGCTTGGCCGCTGTTCCTTCACACTTTGTTAAGGTAACCGATCAGAAATTTTTAAATTTCGCTTTTTAAGATTTTGCCTGACCCGCCGAATGTTTCGGGTATTCTGGACTTTAGTGCTCAAAACATCCGATTTCCAAGGGAGAATAATATAGGTCCTTCAAAACATTTGTTGTTGTTGTTGTTCCCCCCCCCCCCACCCCCCCGGGATTACTGTAAGCCACTGCAGCATTATTCTAAATACATTGATGCTCATTGTTCCAGAGCGGAGTATCGCATGAAACTTATCTGGTCTGATCCCCATCGTGCGTCTCTGTGTTTTCTCAACCCCGTCTTCAATCAGGGCATGGAAGCAAACCCTGGTTCACGAAACTGCACACAGCCCATTATATCAATTTTCAAAACTCCCGATGGTTTGGATACTAACTCACAAGTGCTGTCTGCCGCTCTCGTCTGAATTTCACCGGCGATCCGCTTCCAGCATCGCCTGTAAACCTGCAGCAATTTCGTGAATTTAAAATATGTTACACTGTTGAAATGGAATTACACCAAGAGCCCCGAAACGGCTCCGAGCCCGCTGCAGTATCCGAGTTTACTCTGAGAACGGCTTTGCATTGAAAAGTCAAAACTGCCTGCCATGATTTCACAACATGAATCCATCTCCCCCATCTTCACTCTACATCCGTTTTAATTGCGAGCTTAGTTTCAGCCGAGGCAACTGATTAAACTGCAAGGGCACTTCTGACCGAGCGTAGAGTTTTCTCAGCAGTCTGCACCGCACTGACTGATACACCGGCATCACAACGCTGTCGGTAACTGAACGAGTCCAAAGACCACTCACACAGAACTGCAAATGTTGGTTCACCTGTGTTCTTACCAGGAACACCAATAACGGCAATGAGTATGTAATATATCTTTCTCACACGGTAAAATGTTTCACGTATTCTGTGTGAGATTCAGTCTGTCTTCCAGCTGCCCACGATCTCTCTGAAGAAACACTGAGCTGATGAATCTCCACGGTCATTCGTTTATACCCGATCCAGCACGCTGAATATTAAATACTACACAAGACTGACGTGTCTTCCAACAGCTGGGGTAAAAATAAACATGATGTAATTCAAGTAAAATTCCAGTTGTAATCACGTATGGATAGCTTGACACGAAATTGCAAAATCTCAAAGGCGAAGAAATGACGATGCGAGAATTCAGTGAATGTTGTTGCGAAACACTCTCAGTCTCACCTCTCGGTTTCATGATTACTATCTTTGATCTTGTCCATTCCTAAGCTCCACGGAATTTTCCATCATAGATCAATGACCTCCTGCTATTGGGAAGCTCAGTTTCACGCTGGAAATTATCTCAGTTATAGATCCTGCAATAAAAATAATATGATATTTGTAAGTTAATATAGTGAAGAGTTTTAAACTAATATAGCATCCAGACTTACAAAGGCACTGAACGTATTGAACCCGTTAATTACATTAATTGCAGCCTACACAAAATGCTGGAAGGCCTCAACAGGTCAGCAACTGGGCATGAATAAGCAGTCGATATTTCTGGTCGCGTCTCTTCTTCAGAAGAATTGAGGGTTCGTCGATCACCTGAGCTCCAGCCACAAAATAAAGCACAATTTCCCAGTGACTAACTTCCTCAATTCCTGTCTCTATTCCCGATCCGATATGTCGGCCCATGACCGCCTTTTCTGCAGTGGAAGCTCTCTGGCAGGATGAGTAACGATAAGACCACAAAATGTAGGGGCAGAATTAGGCTACTTGGCCCATCAATCCTGCTCCGCCATTCCATCATGACTGATCCTTTTTACCCCTCCGCAACCCCAATTCCCTGGCCTTCTCCCGGTAATCTTTGAAGCCGGTTTCGATCAGTAAATTATCAATCTTGATGTAGTTGTGCATTAAATTGTCTGAACTGGATTGCACGTAAGAGAAACCGTTCACTGTGTCTAGAGAGACTTGTTACCACGTTCAAATATCGCCCAAGTGCGGAGTGAGAGACACTGAAGCTGGTCGATATTCCACAGACTTTAATATGAACAGCGTTAAAGAGAAAATATTTTCATTTTTAGAGTCTTTTTATTCATACATAATCTTCCACAACTATAGAATAATACAAAATATCAACAAATTAATATGTATACAATTAATAGAGCTGAAGAAAAAAACTAATCATAATTTATAAAAATGAAATATATATCTATATAGAAAAAAGAAGGGGAAAAAACCTCATCTGACTGAGAAAAAAAAACTACAAAAAAAACCCATTAGGAATCATTATGCAACCTACGGGAGCAGTACGTTTAACCACCATCTAAAAATATAGAAAAAAATGTGAGTTGGCGTTTAAAGGGAAAATAAACAATAAACGCTGGGCCAAAGAGAGCCGTTAACTGAAGCTCTCAAAAGGAGTTGATTTGTAAGTCCAATATCTCAGGGAAGGCCAATGCAAAATGGCAGCGAAACGTTGCTATGCTCTGTCCAAGTCTGGACAGGTACTACGATGGCAAGTATGATGTTAAATACAATGACGAACAAGTAATATTTAGCTGACACGTGCAAATTCGCAATCGCAATTGTCCTAACTGCACTGCCGAATCCGTGGTTTTGACAGGACTATGTAGTAGCAAGTGATTCCGTCGTCAGTTCTAGAAAGAAATTGATCAGTTTGCCAGACGACCATTGAAGGGAAGACGAGGGTCAGTTTTGAGGTATGTGGCGATTACCTTCCATGGATGAGTAGGACTGGGATATTCATAATGAGTGATCAGGCTCTCTAGAGGGCTGATGTAGACAAAAACAAGGAAATTGAAGTTCAAACATCATTGGAGGCAGTCAGGCAGATTGATAACGTCGTGTTCAATACATTCCGAATACCTGCCTTCGCTGACTGGAAAAAATCATGATGCAATAGCATATAATATTGGTCTGACTAGAGTACCATAGCGAAATGTGTTGAATTTCTCCGGTTAAATCTGATAGAAGAGACTGACACAGCAGTTTAGTTGCATACCTGTTTATTCATGTCCACAGATGCCGCCTGACCTGCTGAGTTGCTCCAGCGTTTAGTGAGTTGCTTTGGATTACATCATGTGCGGAAGTTCACATGTTTAAAATATTAAAATGTATGTATTTTGAAATGGTGAAATGGATGGAGACGCGCGAATCGGAGAATCATTCACTGATGCTTCACACTGCATGTGATTTCGGAGAATGACTTGTCGGGGAAAATGTGAAAGGAAGAAACTGTGGCAGGAATACACTTCAGCACAAAAATAACCAAAATACCGTGGCACGCAAAGGTTTGGGCACCCCTAGACAAAATTTCTGTCACTGTGAACAGATAAGCCAATAAAAGATGACCTGATATCCAAAAGACAAAAAGTTAAAGGTGACACGTTTCTTTAATATTTTAAGCAAGATTACTTTTTATTTTTTTATTTCCATCTTTTAGAGCTTCAAAATGACAAATTGTAGCGGTGTGCTACACACAGCGCTGAATTAACGACACGCAGTCGGTGAGTTGCAGTTGCAAAAGTAATTCATTCAAACTTCTCGGCCTTGCTTTGAAGCCTTCATGTTCTCGCCCTGCCCTTGCACATATTCAGGGACCTGTCCCGCGCGCGGGCTTCTCCCCTTGCTGGTGAAGAAGGCCTGGCGCCCTTTTTGGGTCCGGCCTCAATGCCGGCGCGCCACTTTGTGAGCCGGTTCGTGTGCGCTGGTAAGTGGGTCGCCACATAACGCCACCCCCCAGAATCGGCGATACACCCCCCAGTGTTCTCAGTCTGGGAGGTCTGCCTCTGCGCCGCGGTGCCTGAATCTCGACCGGCTGCGCCAAGTACACTTGAGCCGGTTTGAGTCGGTCCACTGTGAAAACCTCCTCTCTCCCCCCAACGTCCAGCACGAACGTAGACCCGTTGTTTCTGATCACCGTAACAGCCCCTCGTAGGGCCGTTGTAGCGGTGTCCGGTGTCCGCCCCGTCGTACAAACACACAGTTCTGCAGGTCGTTGGGTAGGCAGTTCGGGTTCTGCCCATGCTGTGAAGTGGGTATGGGGGCCAGGTTACCGAGCCTCTCACGTAGCCTGTCCAGGACTGCTGCTGGTTCTTCCTCTTGCCCCCTTGGGGCTGGTATAAACTCTCCTGGGACGACCAGGGGTGCGCCATACACCAAGTCGGCCGACGAGGCGTGCAGATCCTCTTTGGGCGCCGTGCGGATTCCATGCAGGACCCAGGGAAGCTCGTCCACCCAGTTCGGCCCTTTGAGGCGGGCCATGAGAGCCGACTTCAGGTGACGGTGGAAACGCTCCACTAGTCCGTTCGACAGTGAGTGGTAGGCAGTTGTGTGGTGCAGCTATGTGCCCAAACGGCTGGCCATAGCTGACCACAGGCTGGAGGTGAACTGGGCGCCTCTGTCGGAGGTAATGTGGGCCGGTACACCAAAGCGAAACACCCAGGTTGCAATTGGTGCTCGGGCACAGGATAAGTGTTGTCCACAAAAGGTAGAGGTTTACAGCGATAAGGAGGGGTGTAGGGGGCTGGAAGCCAAATGCAACTGAATGAAGTGCCAGACCTGCCCCAAACCACTCTCCTCACCACAAGGCAGGTCCCAAACATATGAGGCAACTTTTCAACATCGTGCCTGTTGGGGTCTTCTGCTGTTTCGAGTTTTCCAGGTGTGGCCTCCTCGACATCAATGTCACCCGATGTAGTCTCTGCATTCTGCACTCTGTCCCGATGAGATTCTGCAGATGTTGGAGATGCAGAGTAACATACACAAAACGTTGCAGGAAGTCAGATGGTCAGGTAGCTTCTATAGAGGGGATAAAGCAAAACAGAGATTTCCTGCCGAGACCCTTCATCGGGAGTGGAAGTGGGGAGAAGCCGGAATAAGATGGTGCGGGGTGTGGAAAGAGTCCAAGCTGGTAGATGATCGGTGAAGCCAGATAAGAGTGAAGGTGAGTGGGTGGGGGAGGTGGGAGATGAAGTGAGACGCTGTGAGGTGGTAGGTGGGTAATGACAAGGACTGAAAAGACGGAACAACACACACAAAATACTGGTGGAACACAGCAGGCCAGGCAGCATCAATAGGGAGAAGCACTGTTGACGTTTCGGGCCGAAACCCATCGTCAGGCCTGCTGTGTTCCACTAGCATTTTGTGTGTGTTGCTGTTTGAATTTCCAGTATCTGCAGATTTCCTTGTGTTTGCTCTGAAAAGAAGGAATCTGATAGGATAGGAGACCGGACAATGGGTAAAAAATGGAAGTAAAAGAGGAACCAGAGGGTGACGATCAGCAGTGGAGAAGACAGAAGTGGGAGACAGAATCGAGGAGACGGGCGTGTGGGTTGAAGAAAAGAAAAGGTGGAGATAAGGTTAAAGATATCGATGTTCATGCCATATGGTTGTAAACTACCCGGATGTAATATGAGGTGTTGCTCCTCCAATCTGAGAGTGCACTCACAGTGTTAGTTAAACAATGAACCGGAAGGGGGAGTGGATTAATAATTTTCCCCTGGGGTCCCTATTAACTCAATCCTCTCTGACCTTAAACCAGTGCCGTCTGGTTGTTGTTTTCACAAAAGTGGGGAAAAGGATAGCACACATTCCCCATTTCTCCAGGACTCAGTCCTTCCAGTAACGGCACTAATCTCGTAAATCTCTGCACTCATTCCAGCTTGACGGCCTCACTCCGAAAGCAGAACGACCAAAACTGAATACAGTAATCCCGGCGTGGATACCCTAACAATAATCGAACCCTAATGCTACCTCAATAGCTTCTTCTTCAGACCATAGACCATGAGATAAGAGACACAGGCTGCTCACACATTCCCTTGTATCCAATTGATTATCCCTCTCTACCCCATTCTCCTGCCTTCTCCACATAATCTTTGAACATCCATTTAAAATACACTCAATGACTTGGCCTCTACTCCGTCCGTGGCAATGAATTCCAAAGACTTCCCACTCCCTGACTACAGAAATTCCTCCTCATCTCTGCGCTCAGTGGATGACCTGTGTATTGAGCCCATGGCCTCTGGTCCCAGACTCACAGAGTGTAGGGTGAAACTTCTTCACAGCCACTCTGTCGAGGCCTTTCAATATTTAATATGTTTCAATGAGATCCCTCTCTTTGTTCCAGACTAGCGAGTACAGGGTCAAAGCCATCTAACGCCTCTCATACGTTAACCCTTTCATTCCTGGAATCACTCTCATGAGCCTTCTCCGTAACCACTCCAGTACGAGCACAACTTTTTGTCCGATAAGAGGTCGGAAACTGCTAACAATACACCAAGAGAGATCTGATCAGCGCGTTATAAAGCGACAGTATCACATCCTTGCTCTTATCTGCTAACATTACAGTTGTCATCCTTAATCAACTCAATCTGCAAGCAAACCTATAGGAATTCTGCTCAAGGACTCCCAAATACCTACACGCCTCTGTTTTTTTGAATTTTCTCCCATTTATTTTTTTTCTACACCCTTATTCGTTCTTCCATTTGTACTTGACCGTACACTTTAATACACTGCATTTCATCTGCTACTTCGTTGCCTGTTCTCCAAATCTATCGAAGTCCGTCTGCAGACTTCCGCTTTGCTCTAAAGTACCTTTCCCATACCTATCTTTGTATCAACTGCAAAGCTCTTCACCAAGGTATCAATTCCTTCATCCATATCATTCAGATTTAAAATGAAAAGATGCGGTATCAATACCCACCGCTATGGAGCACCATTAGTTACCGACAGCAAAACAGAATTGCCCACATTATTCTGACTCTTTCTCCCTTGTTAGTCAGACAATCTTCGATCCATACAAGTATCTTTCCGGTAATTCCATGGACTGGGATCTTGTTAAGCAGCCTCACCTGCAGCACCTTAGAAACATAGAAAAACCTGCAACACAATACTGGCCCTTCGGCCCACAAAGCTGTATCGAACATGTCCATACCCTAGAACTACCTAGGCTTACCCTTAGCCCTCGAATTTTCTAAGCTCCATGTACCTATCCAGGTGACTCTTAAAAGATCCTATCGTTTCCGCTTCAACCACCGACGCTGGCAGCCCATTCCACGCACTCACTATTTTCTGCCTAAAAAAGAAACTTACTCCTGATATCCCCTCGGATCAATGCCTCTCATCATCCTGTACACCTCTATCAGGTGTCCTCTCATCCTCCGTCACTCAAAAGGCCGACTTCACTCAACGTATTCTCATAAGGCATGCTCCCCGCTACAGGGAGCATCCTTGCTTATACTCTCTGCACACTTTCTGTGGTTTTCATATCCTTCCTCCAGAGAGGTGATCAGAATTTAGCAAACTACTCCAAGTGGGGTCTGATCAGGGTCCAAAATAGCTGCAGCATTACCTCTCGGCTCCGAAACTCATTCCCACGGAAGTCCAAAGCACCGTACGCCTCCTTAACCACAGAGTCAACCTGCGTAGCAGCTTTGAGTGTCCAATGGACTCGGACCCGAAGATACCTCTGATCCTCCACACTGCCAAGAGTCTTACCATTAATCCTTCATTCTGCCATCATATTTGACCTAACAAAATGAACCACCTCACACTTATTTGGGTTGAACGCCATCTGCCAGCTCTCAGCCCAGTCTTCTTCCTATCAATATATCGCTGTAACATCTCACAAACCTCCATATTATCGACAACAGCCTACAACCTTTGTGCCATTAGAAAATTTACTAACCCATTCCTCCAGTTCCTCATTCATTTCATTTATAAATATCACGAAAAGCAGGAGTCCCAGAACAGATCCCGAAGGCACACCACTGTTCAACGAACTCCATGCAGAATATGACCTGTCTATAACCACGCTTTTTCTTCTGTGGGCAAGCCAGTTCTGGATGCACAAAGCAATGTCCCCTTGGATTCCATGCCTCTTTACTATCTCAATGAGCCTTGCATGGGGCACCTTGTTAAACGTCATCTGAAAATCGAAACAAACAACATCCTCCGCCTCTGCTTTATCTATCCCGACTGTTATTTCCTGAAGAATTTCCAAGAGATTTGTCAGACAAGATTTCCTCGAAAGCATTCCTGCTGGCTTTGGCCTACTTCATCATGTGTTCCCAATTACAGTACCCAAAAAAACTCACCGTTATTACACTCGAATATCTTCCTGGCCACTGAGATCAGACCAGCAGTCATAAAAGTTTATTTCTTCTGCCTCCTTCACTTCTTAAAGTGTGCAGTGACGTTTGCAACTTTCTAGTCGGCCAGAACTATTGCAAAATCTATTCATTCTTGATAGATCATTACTCATTACATTAAGAGGAAACTAAGGAGAACCTTCTTCATTCTGAGGGAGGGAGGATGCGCAACGAGCTGCCAGAGCAAGAGGCAGGGACGATTTCAATGTTTAAAAGATGTTTACTTAGGTTCACGGATGAGAAGAACATAGAGGGGTATTTCTGTACCCTGGAGCGGGGTTCACATTCTGGTCCAGGAGTCTTATCAACCTTCAGGCCTTTTAGCTTCCAAAACACCTTCTTTCCTTGGTAAAAACATTTATCCTCACTTCTGCCCCAGATACTCCTGAATTTTTGGCATTTATGTAATAAATTCAGTGACATAATTATAGTGGGTGACTCAATCTGCAGGAGAATTTGGAGAGTCAGAATGTGTCAGATTGCAAGAGAGCGGATGCTTTCAATATGGTGTTTTAGAGCAGGAGATGGTTGAGCCTAATCGGGAACTGCTATCTTACATTGGGTGTTGTGTAACGACCTAGATCTTATTAGGGACCATTAAAAGGCAGTGATCGTAATATAATTGAATTCCTGCTCCGCCTCACGTTTATGGACATGTAAGACAAAGTCGCTTCTTGACCACCCTTTAATCTCTCCCTTTTCCGTTTTAAAATTTGAAATTTCAACTTTATTCAGTCGGATCTGTAGAGGAACAGTTATAATTATGGATGCTCTCAGAAGCGCCAAAAGAAATCCGGATCTAGGCAATGGGAAGCACAAAAAAGCTGACAAATTCTCGGAGGAATCCCCCTGGGTAAAGAGACTAGAATCTCAAATCAGCAATTTTGCATTGAGAAAACTCAATTAACAGAGGAATTCGAAGGAAATGTTGACTCTCTGAGCCTTGATCTTAAAGAAGTTAGTTGAAATGCTGCTGACCTTTCTTCTCGTTTGGAAAAAAGTCCAACAACGGATCGTCGATCTCGACGCTCGATCACGTCGGAATAATATCGGAATTGTTGGATTAAAAGAGAAATCAGAATCGGCCGACACATTGGATTATTTCACAAAAATGTTTCAGTCTTTATTTCCGGAGGTTTGCTTACAGCCTTCAGATATCGAAATGGCTCACAGAGTCGGCACTTAGATACATCTTATGGAAATGATTGTTTGATGAACTTCAATAACAAAAAATAAATTGGAAAAAAAATAAATAAATGAAATTTTTGGATCAAGGTAAAAACAGACATATTGTTGTGTGTTTTCTGCGTTTCAGAGACAAAGAGCGTATTATTAAGCTTGCGAGAATAAAAAGGACTATTTCAGTATCAGGATTCAGACATTCGCCTTTTTGAAGATTTTCCATGTGAAATGGTTAAGAGGCGTACTGGATTTGCATCGGTTATGACATTAGCGTATGAAAAAAAAGCTCTTTCCACTGCTTCTGTTTCCAGCGAAATAAAGTTTTTTTTTGTCAAAATCTCTGGCTTTCATATTTTTGATGATCCAGTCGAAGCATTGAGTTTTATTAATTCTTTATCCGACGCATCCGATGACGAGTCTGAAGCCTGAAGCTTGAATGATTTATACTGGCTTGATTGTCTCGGGTGTAAAGAGTGATGAGATTGGAAGATCTGATCGCTACAGAAGTCTTTACCGCAAAATACATTATTATCTCTGAAACAGACTGGTTTGGATGGCTTCAATTTCAGAGGACATAGAGGGATAACTGTTGATAGACTGTAATAAGTTTGAACCATTTAGATTTTTTTTTCTGCAGATTTAAATAAATTAATTGTTTTTTTTTGTTTCGTATGCTTTTGTAAGGAACTTTTCAGTAATTATTTGGATTCCCTTATGTTCTAAAGATAGATCGGACAATTTAAAGTTGGCGATAGTTTTTCTTTTGTGCAAATATTTAAAGAATTGTTTTAGATGTGTTTTTCATCCCTTATCTAATGTTGTGAAGGTTACTTTCAAATTGAAGGTCGTTTGTTTCACAAGAAAAACACTTTCCGTCCAAGTTGATTCTATTGAGATATATGTCGACTGTAATGAGTTTTATGTTCGGTAGAGGGAGACAGTGATTTATTTTGTGTTTTTTTTTACTTTGGTAGGCGGTGCTTGGATTTGCATCTATGCTTTTCTTGGTGCTAGCGTCGATTGATATTGACTTGTTTCTGGGCTTTGTAGTTTGGGTGGGATTTCCACCCCCCCCCCCCCCCCGTTATGGAATACCGGAGCATACGCCAATTATTTTTATCGTTGTTCATCTCCGCCATTTTCGACTACCCTATCCTGACATGCGTCTAACTATTGTTTTTATACACAAAGTTCCATGATGATATCTAAACAGGTAAATGCTTTAAGTTGGAATGTCCGCGGTTTTAGAATCAACCTATTAAGCGAAAGAAAACGTTTACAGTTATTAAACGTTTCCAGCCTGATATAATCTTTGCTCAAGAGACGCATATCAGGTTATGTGATAAAAAGCGTTTTTTTAAATATTGGAGGGTCCTCAGTTTTACGCAAAATCCCAGAGTAAAACTAGAGGTGTTTCTATTTTTATTGATTCCAATATTCCTTTTAATCAAGAGGATATTATAGCTGATATTAATTTTAAACTTTTGATTGGTAAAGGAATAATTTGTAATAGGAATATTATTTTGTGAATATTTATGGACCGAATGTTGATGATCCCACATTTTTTAAAACAGTTTTTGCTCTATTACCTGATTTAAATCAATATATGTTATTAATGGGCGGTGATTTTAGTACTTGTATAAATCTTTTAATGGATAAGTCATCATCCAAATATCAACTCCCTAATCGTTCTGCGTCACTTATTCCTTTTTAATTGATTACGGTTTAATTGAGATCTGGAGGCATATGCACCCTAGTGATAGAGAATACTCTTTTTCCTCACATTTTTATAATAAATATTCGAGAATCGACTATTTTATAGTTGACCCTCGTCTTTTATTCAATGTTCAGAAATGTGAGTATGATGCGATTGATATTTCTGATCATGCTCCTTTAAACTTAATATTTGAACTGAAAGATGTTGTTTCTACCAGATCATTTTGTCGTTTTCCAGAACATTTATTACAAAGTTCGGAATTTGTTGAGTTTATCGAAGCTCAGATAAAAGAGCTTTTTCTCTTTAATAATATACGAAAAGTCTCTAAGTTAGTAATTTGGGATACATTAGAAGCTTATCTACACGGTCAAATTATTTCGAATATAGCTAAACTGAAGAAACAAGCAAGAATGGAATTAGATAAAATCTCTAAACAAATTAAAGAATTAGATAACATCAATGCAATCTCTCCAAATGTTGTTTCATTTAAAAAAAGAGTAGAATTACAATCACAGTATAATTTATTACTAATATATCCTATTGAATGATATTTGCTTAAATTGAAAAGTCAATTTTATATTTTTGGAGATAAAAATAATAAGCTCTGAGCTTCTCAATTAAGAACAGCTAGAGCTGAAAGACAAATCTTAAAGATTCGTAAAAATAATAGAGATATCGTAAGTAATCATGAGAACATTAAGATTTCAAGATTTTTTACTCTTATCTTTATAGATCTCAATTTCCTGAAGATTCCTCTAAATTGAAGGCTTTTTTTTAACATAAGATTAAATTTCCAAAAAAATTCTCCTGAAGGTCAACAGATGCTTGATGCTCCAATTACCGAGCATGCAATTCAGAAAGCTATTTTCTCAATGCAGTCTGGTAAAGCTCCTGGACTTGATGGTTATTCAGTGTGATTTTACAAAAAAATTGAATGATTACATTCTCTGTATCTTTTGGAAATATTTAATGAATCCTTTGAGAAGGGTAATTTACCTTCTTCTTTTTATGAAGCATCCATTTCCTTAATTCTTAAAAAAGAGAAAGATCCTGTTGAATATTCATCATATAGGCCTATTTCGCCCATAAATGTGGATGCAAAAATTCTCTCTAAAGTAATGGCTAATCGCTTGGAAAATTTTTGACTAAAATAATTTCTATGGATCAAACGGGCTTTATTAAAGGCCGTTATTCTTTCTCTAACATTCGGAGATCGATGAACATTATATATTTATCGTTATCGAAGCAACCTCAATGCGTTATCTCTCTCGATGCTGCAAATGGATTTGATAGAGTTCAGTGGCCATTTTCAAAGGATTAGAAAAATTTGGTTTTGGTAATAATTTCAATAGATGGATTCAAATGATTTATAACAATCCTATTGCCACGGTCATTACTAATAAATGCAGGTCTTCTCTTTTCTCCGTTTCTCGTGGCATTAGACAGGGATGTCCATTAAATCCTTCATTATTTAATCTTGTATTGGAGCCTTTAGCTATAATATTACGAGAAGCTAACATATTCGTGGTATCTCTATGAATTGAACCATGCATAATATTTCTTTTTATACAGATGATCTTTTTTTTTCCATTTCAAAACTTGAGGAATCAATTCCTAATTTTTTGGAAACACTTAAAGATTTTGGGAAACATTAAGGATATAAACTTAACTTGAATAAAAGTGAATTGCTCCCGTTAAATGTCCATGTTAGTATATATAATGATATTCCTTTTAGACTTGTTAATACATTTAGATATTTAGGTATTATAACTACTAAAAATATAAATATCTCTATAAAGCGCATATAGTTCCTTCAATGGACTCCATGAAACAACAATTTTCTAGATGGAATCCACTTAGTATTCTTAAATAGGTCGTATTCATGCTGTGAAAATGATGATTTTACCTAGATTTTTATATATTTTCCAAAATATATCTATCTTTTTAACTGAGAAAAATCGATCAACGACTCTATTATTTCTTCTTTTATTTCGAACAATAATAGACTAAGAATTAATAAGTATCATTTACAAAAAAAAATTAAAAAGATGGTGGACTTGCACTTCCTAATTTAAGACTGTATTATTGGGCTGTGAATATTAGACAATTATGGTTTTGGTTATATTGGCTTGATAAGAACCAAAAACCATTATGTGTTGATTTGGAATTAAAAGCTGTTAAACAATTCCATTTAACTTCAATTTTAGGAGCTCCATTACATTTACAGCTCTCTAAAATTCCAAATTTAAATCTTTATTCGGTTATTAAACAATCCCTACGGATTTGGGTTCAGTTTCGTATTTTTTTTTAAATTTTAAACAATTTTCGTTGTCTAGTTTTATATCGAAACTTTTCATTTAAATCTTCAACAATTGACCCCATTTTACTTCTATTGAAAAATAATGGAATCCATTCTTTTACACATTTATTTTGTGATGGTGGATTGATGACATTTGAGGAGTTAATTAATAAATTTTCTCTCGCTCATACACATTTTTTGCAATATTTTCAGGTTAGACATTTATTACAGCAATATTTACATAAGTTTCCATATTTACAAGAATCTGATTTGTTGGATATCATTTTGAAATTGAATCCCTTAGTGAAAGGTTCCATTGGCAGATTTGTTAATGAAGATTGGCTTCGAGTGTTGAAACACGTAGATTCTTCTTCTGTATGTGCCAACCATTGTTTAATTCATTTTAAAATTGTTCACCGTTATTATTTAACACATAACACAGGAGAGACTAAAATATTTCCTACCATAGACAACTATTGCGATAGATGTAAAACTGAAGTAGCTACTTTGTCACATATGTTCTGATCATGTTTTTCATTAAAATCGTTTTAGATATCTTTATTTTCCACAATTCCTAAAGCTTTGAAATTCATTTATAACCTATTAGATTGACTGTTCTATTAGGAATTGTTCTGCATCATACTCAGGGTATCTCATCCTCAGATCAACATGTAATTGCATTTGTTACAAGAAGGGATATTTTATTTAAACGGAACGATATTTCTACCCCTACATTAATTGAATGGTTTTCTCAAGTAATGTTATGTCTTAGATTGGAAAAAAAAATTGAAGTAGAACTTTTGATCCTCGATTTCATTTTGAGAGAAGATGAGGTTCTTTTGCCAATTATTATCATTTAATTTGAATTAAGTTATATGGTTTCCTTCCATTTTTTTTTTATTTAAATAGGAACTGGCGGTTGATGACTTTTTTTAAAATATTGAGATGATGGTCAAACGTATTGCTCCGGGGGGGTTGATTCCTAATGTTTTTTTTTCTCTTTGTGTGTGTGTATATATATATCAATTTTTATATTTTACAGTCAGCTTTTTTCTTCAGCTTTATTAATTCTATACATATTAATCTGCTGAAGTTTTGTATCACTTTATAGCTGTTACAGATTACGCAACAATGAAAAGATTCTAAAAATGAAAATGAAGACGGTCCTGATGTTCCGATTAGATGAGTATCGATTTCAGTGAATTTTGTGTAAATACTGCTAATATAAGATTATCGGTGGCCAAGAAATGACAGATCGTACAAAAGCATAAAGTTACAAAGTAAGAATATTTAACAATCTTCAACTTTTTCAAACAGTTAACATGAAAGAAAAGAACACGAAAAAAGTGTCAATTAGAGTCAAACTACTTCTGCAGAAGAGACAGAAACGCTGAGTGCATTTAGGATGTTAAAGACTGAGGTACAGTGAGTAGGGAGGGAGGTCAAAGATGTATTTTATTTACAAGAATATTTACTGCGTATAACAGTGAGAATAACCTCACACACTTATTTGAACTTTATTGTGACCATCCCTGCAATACTGAGTGCAATTATATTCCCTTTACACACGTAGGTTATTTGTGCAAGAAATAAAAATCTGGAGCACTTCAAGCAACAGACAGAATCGATGGAGGATCTCAGCACGCCAGACAGCTTCTATGGAAAAGAGGAAATCGTCGATGTTTCATGCAAAATCTCTTCATCAGAATTAATAAAAGGAGAATAAGTCAGAGCATGAAGATGTGGGTGGGGGGGCGGGGGTGTGGAGGGGACGAACCAGTGCAAAGTGGTCAACAGGCCGGTAGGCAAATGTAGTCTATAGACCTCGCCTCCTTGCTCACGGCCTGCCTCAGAACATTTCCTCAGATCCCAGACACACCGTGCGAGAAAAGGGAAGGTGAGTCCGGCTATAACCAACAACAGCAACTCGCTGAGCTCCGACATGCAGTTGGAGTGGCGCCAACAGAAGAGGAGAGGCTGACCATGGGGCACCTTTCCAACAACCTGTGCGCCCTGCTGTTACCGGCTGAGGCGCCTGTCGGTCAATTTAGAATTGACATGATAATTAGTTAATATGAATGTCAGTCATGGAGAAGGGCCTTGGACACGGAATTCCGATTATTGATAATGTGCTACCAGTCATAGTACAGACTGTGAAGCTAGTGGATATATGTCGGAAACAGAAATCTCTAACTGAAGGTGTTTTACAAACTTGTAATCTTTATAACCGATGCCATCAATTGCACTGCCCAATCATCTAGACCCACTGTGGAAATTTAGATCAAAGTGGAAGCGCAAAGGAGTATTTTGTTATAACTCGTGTTACGTTGGAAGCAATGAACGAAGCTGTGAGGTGTGGAGTATCTGTATCCCAGTCTACTTGTGAAGGCACTTAATGGAATTCAAATATGGCAGTGAAATGCGAAAAGCCTGTTTTCTGATGTTCAACATTTTAAGAAGTTTATTTCAGATTTGTTCTTTTATTCCCGATATTGTATGTATTCAGGAAACCTGTTTGTCACCACGAGATGTAATGTTCATTATCGTTCTGGAACTGCTGTAGATTTAACTTTGGTTTCAAATTATTTGTCGGGAGTGAGAAGGTTGTTGAGTGAGCATTACCCCATCGTTGTGATTTTGGATGTGCATTTGTATCGAAGAATGTAAGCCGTTTTTGCAGGTGTATTTTTGCTAAAGCAAATTGGGAGAAGATTCAGCTTTTTCTTGATGAACGACTGTTAGGGCTCAAGTTTGAGATTTATGTGAGGTTATGTCACACTATTTATCAAACTGCATTTTAAGTGATTCAGGTAAATTGGGATTAATAGGGGAAGGCACTGAGAGGTGTGCAGAGGCAATTAGAGAGATCACTAGGCCGTTTGGGAAAGTTAAGAATATCAGTTCCAGAGTGACCTTATAAGTAGTAAAGGGAACAGTCCGCGCCTAGGGACGTCGTAAACGTTGCAAATACGGATTACTGAAGATTATATTGTGATAATATTAGAACAGAAAGTCGACCTAGATATTTTTGGGGAATGATTAAGACAAAGAGGGTGGGGAATGTGTTTGCAGGGATAATAAAATTCCAGTATCGATTCATGAGGGTAACAATATTGTTACTGAAATAGGGTAGATTGACACAGTAGAAGGGTCACTTTCTGCGATTCATTTTCAAGATAACTTAAGCGAAAAAAGTTAAACTGAGTGAGGATAAGGGGTTGGAAGTCACATGTAGCAATGAATATATCACTAATGTAGAATTTGCTTTGTGTGACTTTAAGAAGGCTCTCAATAGTGCAAGTCAGCCGTGCCCAGGAATGGATTACAAATAATATTTTTATTATTAGATAACACTTTTGAGATGCTATTAAATTGTATAAATCGTAATTGCAGGTTAGGCCTCCTTCCATTCTCATGGAAAATAGCAGTTCTGTTCTAAAGCTGGGATGTCCCCGTCTGATTCTTCTAGTGATATGACTGTTTCGCTAAAGTCCCATTTATATATGTTTATAGTACGTACGATAATCGAACGTTTGTATTATATTTCGGAAGGGAGAAGTGATATAGCGTTTTATCAAAATGGATTTCGGAAGGGAGAAGTGATATAGCGTTTTATCAATATGGATTTCGTAAGGGAGAAGTGACATAGCGTTTTATCAAAATGGATTTCGGAAAGGAGAAGTGATATAGCGTTTAATCAAAATGGATTTCGGAAGGGAGAAGTGACATAGCGTTTAATCAAAATGGATTTCGGAAGGGAGAAGAGATATAGCGTTTTATCAAAATGGATTTCGGAAGGGAGAAGTGATATAGCGTTTTATCAAAATGGATTTCGGAAGGGAGAAGAGATATAGCGTTTTATCAAAATGGATTTCGGAAGGGAGAAGAGATATAGCGTTTTATCAAAATGGATTTCTGAAGGGAGAAGTGACATAGCGTTTTATCAAAATGGATTTCGGAAGGGAGAAGTGACATAGCGTTTAATCAAAATGGATTTCGGAAGGGAGAAGTGACATAGCATTTTATCAAAATGGATTTCGGAAGGGAGAAGTGACATAGCGTTTTATCAAAATTGATTTCGGAAGGGAGAAGTGATATAGCGTTTTATCAAAATGGATTTCCGAAGGGAGAAGTGACGTAGCGTTTTATCAAAATGGATTTCGGAAGGGAGAAGTGATATAGCGTTTTATCAAAATGGATTTCGGAAGGGAGAAGTGAGATAGCGTTTTATCAAAATGGATTTCGGGAAGGAGAAGTGATACAGCGATTTATCAAAATGGATTTCGGAAGGGAGAAGTGATGTAGCGTTTTATCAAAATGGATTTCGGAAGGGAGAAGTAATATATCGTTTTATCAAAATGGATTTCGGAAGGGAGATGTGATGCAGCGTTGTTATCAAAATGGATTTCGGAAGGGAGAAGTGACATAGCATTTTATCAAAATGGATTTCGGAAGGGAGAAGTGATATAGCGTTTTATCAAAATGGATTTCGGAAGGGAGAAGTGACATAGCGTTTTATCAAAATGGATTTCGGAATGGAGAAGTGATGTTGCGTTTTATCAAAATGGATTTCGGAATGGTAGACTGACGATGGATTCTGTATCATCGATGGATAATAATCTGATCTGGAAGCACGTAGTACGTTATGGAAAGAAGGGCTTTTGATTAAGTTAAGGACATTATGACTGAGGCAGAGATTGTGCTCTTTTTTCTGTTTTTTTTTAAATTTGGACTGTCTATGCAAGTAACGGTGGACAAGTGGTGCTTTTATTTCTGTGGGATTTCTGTCAGCTTTTAATACCGTCATCCCCAGCAAGCTCATCTCCGAACTCCAGCAGCTCATCACTCTGCATCTGGGTCCTGAATTTCTTGTCAGAGGGTTCGCAGGCATTGAGACGGGACGCTCGCCTGTTCTCCACTAATACCCTGAACACTGTTACACCACAGGGTTGTGGATTGAGTTACATACACTGCTCCCTTCTCACTGTAACTGCATTTAACTCCAACACCATTGTCAAATTCGCAGACGACACAATAGTAATCGGGTTGATCTCCAACAGAGACGAATTAGCGTACAGAGCGGATCTCGGACTTCCAGAATGAAGAATATCTTTTTCTGCAGACCTATAATTGCTCTGAACCAATTGATCAAGCATCATCCATAAATTATTTATGTTCCTACTTTTAATACTGGTTTTATGGCTGTCATGCATCTGTGTTGCGCTTTTGTACTGCTGGATATTGATTGACCTGGCTGTTTACTTGATTTTATTTATTGTTTATTTATTTTATTTGTTTATTATAGCATTGCGTACGAGTGTTGCAAACTCATTTTCTTAATACAGCAAAGACTAAGGAGCTTATTATCAGCTTTGGAAAGTCACGGGATGAGAAGAACGCTCCAGTCTATGTTAACGGAGACATAGTGGAGGAAGTGTCCAGTTTCCGGTTTCTGGGAATACACATCTCAGAGGACCTTACATGGTCCACTAACACAACAGCAATAGTTACGAAAGCACAGCAGCGATTGTCTTTTCCCTCAGGACGCTGAAGAAAGCTGGTCTACCTGAACAGATGTTGGTGACCTTTTACCGCTGCACCGTAGAGAGCACCTGAACATACTGCATCTCTGTGTGGTATCTCAGTTCTACAGCAGTTGATAGGAAAGCACTTCAGCGGGTCGTCTCGAGCGCACACAAGATCATCCGGGCACAGCTGCCAGCCCTGGAGGACACCTACAGCTTACACTGCCTACGGAAAGCTACAAGAATTTGTAAGGACAATACACACTCATGCAATCATCAGTTTGAACTTCTTCAATCTGGCAGACGCTATAACAGTTTCTATGCTCGGACTTCCAGAATGAAAAATATCTTTTTTCCACAGAGCTATAATTGCACAAAACCAATTGATCAAGCATCATCCATAAATTAGTTATATTGCTACTTTTAATACTGGTTTTATGGCTGTCATGCATCTGAGTTGCGTTTTTATACTGCTGGACATTGCTTGCACTGGCTGTTTACATGATTTTATTTATTGCTTATTTATTTTATTTGTTGTTTTATAGCATTGAGAACGAGGGTTGCAAACTCATTTTCGCTGTATCGGTGCATGACAAATTGTACTATGCAATGACAATAAAGATATTTCATTTCACCAGGAGACCTTAAAGGCAACGCAGAGATAGGGAGCCGAGTTTTCGAGATGAATCCTATTATTGTCCGCGAAAAGTGTATGGAACAGATGAAATCCGTGTGTACAATTCACTGGGTTAATTCCGTGGCGGACAGGGATTCTCTCCCCAATAAAATTGAGCCTTTTATTTGCTCATCTTTGTTCTTCTTCTGATTTAGATGATAATAACTGTTATCGCCTTGGTAACCTTGACTTTTGCTCATCCAATCAACGTCGACTTACACTGCCGACTGTCGGAAACTGGAGGAATGTCGTGCTGAGCAGCACCCGTACCTGTCCTTTGTCCTTCACGCCCCTGGTCTAACTTTTCTGAAGATTTTTTTACCAGTCTGACTCTGTCACTTTCCTTTCCACTATTTCAGCTGCGGTCCATAGGTTTTCCAAGGCTTGCTTATTCATTCCACTAAACAATCTGCCATCATCCGGACAAACCGCAGAGCATCTTATGCACCGGGTTTTCCGTATCCACTTTCCTGCTGTCCAATTCAGTATCCTTAGAATTTTGACTCTTACCACAATGGTTACCTGTAGTCTTGCCACAAGTTGGGGATTTTAATTAGCGGAACACAGATTCCTTAGTACCCTGGGGGGTATTTAAAGTGGCAGTGCTGTCCCCTTGGGTCTCAGTCGACCTGGTCCTGACTAATGTCATTATGGCCGAGTTATTCCAAATTATACAAGAATGTATAATTTCTGTGTTTGTTGTTTTATTTCTGATAGTTTACTAAAATTTAAAGTTAAAAAAAAATTCTTTCGTTGTTCAGCGTGTCAATGTCATGCATAAATTCCAAAACTCTAGCAGTTCGCATCTAAGCCTCCTCTGTTGTGATCTAAGACTATTAGAGCATAAGATATAGGAGCAGAAGTAAGCCATTCCGCCCGACAAGTCTGCTCCGCCATTCAATCATGGGCAGATCCACTTCATCCAGTAATCCCACTCCCCTGCTTTTAGCCCATACCCTTCAATACCCTGGCTCATCGAAAAACTACCTATCCGAACTTAAATGCACCCAATGATCAGACTGACACAGCCGTTCGTGGCAACAAATTCCACAGATTGACCACCCTCTGACTAAAGTAATTTCTCCGCATCTCAGTTCTAAAAGGACGTCCTTCAATCCTGAAGTCGTGCCCTCTTGTCCTAGAATCCCCTCGCATGGGAATTAACTTTGCCAAGTCTAATCTGTTCAGGCCTTTTAACATTTGGAATGTTTCTCTGAGATCCTCCCTCATTCTTCCGAACTCCAGGGAATGCAGCCCAAGAGCTGCCAGACGTTCCTCAAACGGTAACCCTCTCATTACTGGAATCATTCTCCTGAATCTTCTCTGAACCCTCCCCAACGTCAGTATATCGTTTATAATTTTAGGAGCCCAAAACTGCACACAATACTCCGTGTTGTCTCACGAGTGTCTTATAGATCCTCAACATCATATCACTGCACATATATTCGATATATCTAGAAATGAATGCCAACATTCGATTCGCCTTCTTCACAACCAATTCATCCCAGAGGTTAAACTTCAGTGTGTTTTATACAAGGACTCCCAGGTCTCTTTGCATCTCTGCATTGTGACTTCACTCCCCATCTAATACATTTCTCGTCTATTTCTTCCACCAAAGTGCATAACCATACACTTTCCAACATTTTATTTCATTTGCCAATTTTTTGCCCATTCTTCAAAACTATTTGTCTCTCTGCAGGCTCTCTGTTTCTTCAGCACCACCCGCTCCTCCACCTATCGTTGTTTCATCGGCATGTTCAGCTACAAATCCATTAATACCGTAGTCCAAATCATTGACATACATAATCAAAAGTAACTGTTCCAACACCGACCGTTGTGGAACACCACTGGTAACCTACAGCTAGCTAGCATAGAATCGCGTTATTCCTACTCTCTATTTTCTGCCGACCAGCCAACGCTCCATCCACGCTAATAACTTCCCTGTAAGTCATTGGGCTCTTATCTTCCTAAACAGCTTCATGTGCGGCACCTTGACAAAGGCTTCCCGGAAATCCAAATACACCAAATTTACCGCATCTCGATTTTCTACCCTATATGAAATTTCCTCAAAGAATTGCAGTTGGTTTTCCAGGCAGAATTTTCCTTTCGGAAAACCATGTTGGCTTCGGCCAATCTTGTCATGTGCCCCCAGGCTTTCCGTAATCTCATCCTCATCAATCAATTCCAACAACTTCACAACTACTATTGTCAGGCTAACAGGTCGATAGTTTCCTTTCTGCTGCCTCCTTAAATAGTGGAGTAAGGCTTGCAATTTTCCAGTCATCCAATACATTGCCAGAAACTATCGATTCTGTCGATAGGAAGCAGTGTCGTACGTTTAGGCAGCCAGAAAATTCAAAGTCTCTATTTCAGATTTTGATTTAATGCCCTGGAACCATTTGCAAGTAATGCTTCCGTGGTGTTGATGTTGGTACCTATAATTCAGAACCTGTATAGCGATTTATCAAAGGCCCAACATCGATCGTTTCGGCACATCACTGGTCACCGGCCTGCAATACTAAATAAAGGCATCCTCAGCCCCCTAGCACATTGTGTCACCTACCATGATGTCAATTTCTGGCCACTATGTATTGTAACACCCTGGAGCAGACCATCTCGCGGGAGCTTGCCAATGTTCAGGGATCCAATGCATGGCATCGTGCATTCATCCAACTTCTTTTTGACCACCTCAAAAATTCAGATTAATTCGAGAGACATTATCGCCCAAATGCCAGGTCACCGGGTATATTTAAAGCAGAAATTGATAGGTTCCGGAGAAGTAAGGATATGAAAGGTATCAGGAGAGAAAACTGGTGACAGGGGTTAAGAGAGCTGATGACTCATCCATGGTGGGTTTGTGGAGCGGACTCGATGTGGCCTGACTGGACTTCATTGTCTTATAGTCTTATGGTATGTAACAATTAGAATAAACTCAGGTAATTTTACTGCAAAGTGATCACGTTGGTCAGGATGCTGCTGAACCGCAGTAATTACATGTTTGGGAGTCGAATGTTAAAGTGAAGTAATTGTTCTTGAGCCCGCTGGTGTGGGACTTCAGTTTGCTGTTGCCGGTACTGATGAATGGCCTCGACTTGAAACATCCACTATTCACAATTTTCCATAGATGCTGCCTGTCCTGCTGAGTTCCGACAGAATTTTGCGTGTGTTGCTTGGGTTTCCAGCATCTGCATATTTTCTCGTCATTGCAAATAATGTTGATTCAGGGAGAAGAAATACAATCAGAAGCTTCTGACGGTGCAAAGTAATTGAGAAAACAAAAATGTTACTTGTCCCTCGCTCAGTGATGAAAGGAGAAATTAAATGGAATCCTTATTTATGGAAAGCGAACATGGTGTGATGGGGGATGATGCTGAGTTTAGATCCGAGTGTACAAGATAAAGTTAACCGGAGAATGCGATATTCTTGGTGGAGCATCACTATCCGCCATACGCTCTATCATGTTTCGACACCGAAATTTCACAGGGACCTTGTGGTTTCCATGCTTTCTTGTTTTATAAGATGTGGCTTTTTATTGTGCGTTTGGAAAGCTGAGGTTTTAATCCTGTCCTTGAGCATTAGAAAGTTTATCACCGATCGCTTATACAAGTGAACAACAGAACGTGTACGTAAAAACAAACAACAGCAACAACAACAACAACAACTACTACTATCTAATGCGCCAACCGTCTGGAGAAAATGTTCAGTGATAGTTTCTCTACAGCAAGCTCATGACAAATAAGTTTAATCCCCGCTCCTTACACGTTGTTCCCTCCACTCTATCCTTGCCGCTTTATTTCACTGTCAATGCAGGGGTTAACAGCACCTGTTCATCCACTGGGTTTAATTAAGTGAACACCCATGAGGTCTGATTAAGTCATTGGAGCGTGCTTCTGTATTACAAATAGGGTTTGCCTACAATGATTGTCAGTACGAGCATCGACTCCGGTAATGACATTGCTCAACAGACCTGGGAATCGGAGTTCCGACGCACAAGCTCTGGAGAGTGGAGTGGGACAGTTCAGGATTCGGTCTGAATCTGGGATCAGTTCAGTGGAAAGTTACACCAATGGATCAGAACGTCTCAATGGGGCTGTTCATTTCAAAACTCATTCAGATGAACTAACATTATCACAGCGGATCCAAATCGCGCTCTGGAACTTTGCTCCGATTTATTACCCAATTCTTGCTGTTGTTGCCATCTCTGGTAAGTCGATGTCTCATGCTGAAAATATTTCAAGCGGTAGCTATGCCATAGTCTTATTGTCGCACACAACACGCATGTCACGTCCATTGCTCCCCATGTTACCCACAAATACACTCTGTCCTTTTTGATTGCTTGATATATATTCTTAACTCCACGTTTATATTCGGTAAATGTTGAAAACGCCAGTGTCAGACTGACGACTTATTCTTTTTTCCGACAGTTAGGGATGCTGTCAAATCTTTACATTCAATATCTGTGTTACTTGCTCAAGAGCCGTGAATTTCTCAAGCTGACCCAGCATTGTAATGTCCATCCCTGCCTGTCTTTGCGAACGGATGTGTCAGTTGTTTTGTGGAACAGCTGATGTACTTGAGGACTGGGTATCCCACATGGCTGTTGGGGGGACAGTACCAGGGTCTTGATTTAGAGACCGTAATGGAATTGCGATGCTCCTTTCCGCGTTACAATGGCGTATTTTAGAGGGAAATGTCCAGGCAGCGGAATCGCCATGCTTTGCTGCTCCTGAACATCTAGATGTTTGCAGTCGTAGTTTAGGAGGTTGTCCACGAGCCTTGTTGAGTTGCTCCAGTGTATCGTGTAGACGGCACCAATCACCGCGGATTTTCAAAGATACGCGCCGTTCTATTTTCTTGTGTTGCTTTTTTACCTATCGGGAATGTAAACTTAAATTTGCGCCGATTCCAAAATTTGTCTCTGCCCGCTGCACTAACCTTCCATAAATATCACACGACAGCTGCAATTGACGTCTTTATCCGCCTGTTTGTTTTTGACTGTGAGCACAGAGCAAGCCTCTGTCCTCTCCATTACTCAACATTCAAAGTAAACACCACAGATCAGCGCCTCCTCTGTAGAATCAAAGTTCTTCGGCTGATAAAGACTTTGTTTCACTCTGTCACCGGGTATGATGAACCCATAATTCCCTGTTCAATACTGGTTCAGTAGAGGGAGAAGTCTCATCTACACTCTATCCCCCTTCCGAATCTCTAATCAATATCTGTGCTGCACCTCAGACTCTGCTCCTCACCAAAACTTGGACCATGTCTGACTTTCTCGCTAAAGGCCGGTCTGGCACGTCATGTATTCAGCGCGGCCAAACAGTGATTCGTGAAGAAGAAAAAAAGAGTGCTTTCTGCATTTATATGATTTTATTAGTCCAAAACACAGGCTGCAAACTCTGATAGGGTTAGCCAACACACAGTACAGGCATCTGCACTTCTGACAGACAGTCGAACATTTTCTATCCGCAGAAAGAGTAACTGTGGAACAAATCAGGAAGATTAGTAGAAACAGTTTAATGTCCTTAGCGAAAGAAGTAAAATGGCCCAGAAATAACAGCTCCATCAGTCGGGGATGGGGTGGGGGGTGGGGATTAGTTTAGATAGTACGGGATATTACAGTACGATCCGAAACTGAATGCAAGACGACAATGGGACAGACGGAAAATCAGTGGGTTTGGAATTAATAAAAACGTGAAGACCATCTATTCAGTGTGTGGAGTTACTACGTAATCTGTATCCCGCCCTATTAATATTCGTGCTTGTTGGTTCACTAATGTTGTCAAGACAGCTTCTTGCCTTGACCCGGCCGCTTTGAGGCAATTGAAATTGACCAGCCCAGCCATTCACAATGCGTTCACTGCACGTTGAATCTAACTGTACCTAACTTACTATTGGTCACATTGCTGTACTTTCTCCACCGGACCTCTACATGACTATTTTATTTTACACTTTGGGTTGACCTAAATATTCTTGCTTTTGTTTATGCCGCCAGTTTCGATTCCCTGCAGCTTTCTCCCACTCTCACTGTGTAACGGTGTGTTCATTGGGTATTAATGCTTTCCAACAATCTCCAAATATACTCCACCTGTGGTCTAGTGGCCGAGGCGCTCAATGAGCGTCCGACAGTTTCCGCAGCAAATATATTGATCAGATCCGCGGCTCCTTATGAAATGTCAGATTTGATAACGCAGGAGCAAAGCAGCAGAAGATACAAAGGTTACGGCATTTACCCGAACCATGTCCAGCTGAAACGTTATGAATTTCATTGACCTCAGTTCCATTTTGCATGCAGCCACGGTATTCGATCAAAAAGAACAAACTTTGCCTTATTGATTTTGGCCGTGTGTTACCATGGTGTACAGAGATCGATGATACGGCAATGAACCGGGGCAAATATCAGAACGATTTGTTCGATTGAAATGTGGCTCATGTTGAACTTTATATTTGCTGCGTCTCACAGATTGTATGTTTTATTTGGGGAGAGAAAAGCTGCAAACGACATTCGCTCATATTTGTCCTCACTCGGATATCGGATTTCAAACCGTCTTCTGTCCAGTGGATGACGTCATTTCCACTAATTAGCATTCGTATTGAATATTAATCCCTGATTGAACTAGAAACTGTCTCCAATCAACGATAGATTCTTCGACCTCTGAATCGTGAAAGTATTTGATTTTGTTCTTAGTAAATTTTACAACGATGTTCTCAGTTTGATGTATATTATCTGTACTTCTGCTTTTCACAGTGAACGTGCTGACGATTCTCATACTATCACGGGGAAAGTGCGGACTCTCTAAAACAGTCAGCCGCTATCTGCTGGCCATGTCAGCGGCAGACCTAGCGGTCGTTTTCCTGGACGTTATATTGATGAAAATTCCGAAGGCTTTTCCGGATGACTTTTCCTTCCTGTTTTACGTCCGCGTGTGTAGAACCCACGTTTTCTTATTGCAGGCCGCCACAGATTGCTCTGTTTGGTTCACCGTCGCCTTCACCTTTGATCGATTTGTGGCCATTTGCTTCCAGGATCTAAACGCTAAGTATTGCAATGGGAGAACGGCGGCTGTGGTTCTGTGCACAGTGACTGCACTGAGTTGTTTAAAGAACGTTTTCTGGTTCTTCATGGTCCAAGATATATATGCCTCCTCGAACATAGCGTGGCCTTGCATGCAGAGATGGGAATTACTGGGGTCACTATTCTGGACAGTAATCGATGTCGCTCGTTCTGCATTTTCGACTGTGATCCCGTTCCTCGTTGTTATCCTGCTGAATGCTTTCACCATCACGAACGTTTTACTCGTCAGCAGAGCCCGCGGCAGACTCCGGGCTTCCAGCCGTGGTCAGAGTTCCGGAGACCCGGAGATGCAGAGCCGCAGAAAGTCCCTCGTTTTATTGCTGGTCGTCTCGGGAAATTTCATCCTGTTATGGGCGTTGTACGGGGTGATGGCAATGTGGAACAGATTGCTTTCTGCAGTGGACGTCCCATATTGGTTGAAGATACCTACATTTTTCAACGAACTGTGCTACATGCTGCAACTTCTGAGCTGCTGCACGAACACCGCTCTTTACGCCGTCAGCCAGACTAAGTTCAGGCAGCAGCTGAAGCAGGTGCTGACTTCCCCTCTCACTCTCATTTGGAAACGGATCCGATACTGAGGGTCCATCTGACCAGCATACGTCTCCTCTACTTTCAAGAAGGAGGTCAGAATGTTGTCCATTGATTATCAGTGTCGCTCCAGATTCTTCCCAGATGGACGGACACAACACCCTGGTTTCAACATTTCCTGACACTCACGCTGCCCTGATACAGACTCATCTGTTGTCATCTGCAACTCTGTTCATTCGGTTCCATTACCTTTGCCAGCCCAATTGTTTCAAGCAGGTGCAGCCTTTCCTTTCCGAGTCACAACCCGGAGCCGTAAAACTGACAAATAAATTCAACACTTTCTTCCTGCAATGTAATATTAGACACACGACCATCTCAAAATCACATAGTTAGAACAATGACAACCTGCTGTACTTGAGAGTAACTAGTTCCAAATTGTCGTCGCTGCAAGGATGGGAGTTCCTGGCCTCTGAAACTCATTATATCAGTGTAAGTTTCCATAGTCATTACCAACCTGAACATTATAGGGAACAGCTTTTAACGCAAGTTCAACATTGGAATACAACGAGCCATCACTGGCTCAAAAGGAACACTGCAATAACACATTCGAATCGGAAGCTCCGGCACGATATCTCACCACCAAATATTAAAAGCAGCACTCGCAAAATGCTGGAGGAACTCAGTTGTTTAGACAGTATTCACGGAAGTGAACAAATAAAATAGTTGGCGTTTCTGTCCAATGTCCTTCTTGAGAATTGGAAAGGAAGGGTGAAGCCGGCAGAATAGAAAAGCTGGTGGAGGGGAAGGAGAAGAGCAAGAAGGTGACAGGTGAAGCCAATAGGACAGGGAAGCTAAAGGGCTGGAGAGGAAGGACTCGGATGAGAGAGGAAAATGCACCATATGAGAAAGGGAAGAAGGAGGGGACCACGACGGGGTGATAGGAAAGTGAGAAGAGGCCAGTGTGGGGAATAGAACAGAGCAGCGAACGAGCATTTTTACGGGTAGGAGACTCGATATTCACGCCATTAGGTTGGAGGCTTCACAGACAGAATTAAAAGGCGTTGCACCTGAACCGTGAAGAAAGCGGAGAATCGGGGGTGGGGGAGAAATAAAAATAAGATTCTTGGTAGGATGGTGGAAATTGAAATGTAGAATATGTTGAATTCGGGTTGACATTGTGTTCTAGATAAGGACAAAAGGAACACTGTCGCTGTTAAGGCGGTGGGAAGGTTAGGTGAGCGCGGATAGGCCGACCATATTTTTAAAGGGATAGCTCAAAGACACATATCACTACCTGCCAACCCCAGCACTCCGCTGTCGGGAGGGATCGCTCGGGAGTGATTTCCCTTTGTCATCTTTCCCTCACGACTGATCTCACTCACGGTACTTTTCCCTGCAAGCCGTCAGCCTACTACACCTGCCATTCACCTCCTCCTATTCAGCACCCCCGGGCCAAGTGTTCAAGATGAGGTAACACTTCTCCTGATGTGTTGCGGCCGTCTCCACGTTGGCGAGGCCCGTGATGAACTGGGCTTCATTTCGTCGAGCACCAGGCTCCAGCCGTTAAAAGCGGAGCTTTCTGGTGTCCAGACATTAGAATTCTGTTTCCTTATCCCGACCCGATATTCTCGGTTCATGGCTTATTCTTGTGCCACGGTGAGAATGAACTCAAGACGGAGGATCAACAACCTGATGTCATGAGTGTCGGTTAAAAACATCCCTCCTCTTTCCCTCTACTTCTATTCACCACTCTGGCTTCATGTTTATTCCCACCCGCCTATCACCTCACACGTCGTCGCCGTCCTGCTTCCGTTTTCCCAGTGCTCCTCTGTCCCCTCTTAACAGATTGAGACCGCTCCAGTGATTTATCTTTTATACGCATTTCGCTTCTTCTCTTCCCTCTCCACGCCATTTATTATGGCGTCTCCCCGCTTATTTGCCAGACGCAAAGAAAGGTCTCGGGTAGATGATGGAATAACCGTCAACTGTTTATTCATGTCTACAGATGCCGCCTGACCTGCTGAGTTGCTCCAGCGTTTTGTGAGTTGCTTTGGATTTCATCATTTGCGGAATTTCACATGTTTAAAATATTAAAATACATGTATTTTGAAACTGTGAAATGGACGGAGACACACAAATGAGGAAATCATTCACCAATGATTCATACTGCATGTGATTTCGGAGATTGACTTGTCGGGGGAAATGTGAAAGGAAGAAATTGTGGCAGGAATAAATTGCAGCACAAAAATAACGAAAATACAGAGGCATGCAAATGATTGGGCACCCCTGATCAAAATTTATGTTACTGTGAGCAGCTAAGCGGGTAAAAATGACCTGATATCGAAAAGGCAACAAGTTAAAGATGACACATTTATTTATTTTTTTAAGCAAGATTACTTTTTTTTTTATTATTTCTAACTTTTACAGTTTCAAAATGGAAAAAAAAGGAAAAGAGTCCGAAACAAAAGTTTGGGCGCCCTGCACAGCTCAGAAGTGGACACGGAGAGCAGTGTAAAATCTCGGGCGACAATATCTCCGAGGACCCAGCACAGGTCCAGCGCAGTAACGCAATCGCGACAGCATGACAGGGCTTCGACAGCATTAGTTGCTTCAGTAAATACAGTATATCACGGATGTCCCAAAACAGTGAAACTCCCTCGGCACTGTCCCATAATACACTCACACGGGGTCTGGCACAGAGTGCAGCTTCTTCTGCACCATCCCATCACTCCATGAAAAATATACAAGTCAAACAACACACCAGCTGAGGCTGTCATAGGAAAATCGAAAAGAATATTATATTATTTATGAGAAAGACATCGCTCGAATAAATAGTGGAATGGATAACAGGATCGCGGAAAATAAGAGAGCAGAGATACACGGTAAAGGTAGCAATTTGGAATTGCTGAGAGAAATATATTCACATAAATGTTGCTGGAACATCAAACGCGCTGTATCTCAGACGTTTGTTCCTACCAAATTCTGATCTTATTTACGGACTTATTTATTTATATTAATTAATTTCAATATTCTGTTTATTTTCATACAACGTTGTGTTGCCAAGCCATGGAAAGCTTCAGATCAGGCGCAGCTCACTTGGCTGTATGTGGTTGAGTAACGAAGACGGGCCGAACGGTCTGTTTGCCATATGGATCTATTACACAGGGCGTACTGTCCATAACCGGTCATCATTCATAAGTGCACTGTCCATCTCACACGTTTAACATAGGCGACTGCAGAAGAAGCTTGTCCTAACAAATAGTTCTGGGAATAAAGAATATATTTTAATATTTTACTAGATTTACTATATTTACTTGATTTGAGGAAGAGCAGGAAAGATCGAGAACATTATACGCCCGCTCACACTGTATCAGATGTTCGCAGGTTCTGGACGGAGATGACACCCTTTCCGCTCGAGCAGAGCCTGACAAACACAAAATGAAACCCACACTCTCACACTGTAACAGAGACTGACAGATACAGAATGAAACCGACACTCTCACACTGTAAAAGAGACTGACAGATACAGAATGAAACGCACACTCTCACACTGTAGCAGAGACTGACAGATACAGAATGAAACCGACACTCTCACACTGTAGCAGAGACTGACAGATACAGAATGAATCCCACACACTCACACTGTAGCACAGACAGATACAGAATGAAACCCACACTCTCACACTGTAACAGAGACTGAGATACAGAATGAAACCCACACTCCCACACTGTAACAGAGACTCACAGATACAGAATTAAACACACACTCTCACACTGTAACAGAGACTGACAGATACAGAATGAAACCCACACACTCACACTGTAACAGAGACTGACAGATACAGAATGAAACCCACGCTCTCACTCTGTAACAGAGACTGACAGATACAGAATGAAACGCACACACTCACACTGTAACAGAGACTGACAGATACATCATGAAACCCACACTCTCACACTGTAACAGTGACTGACAGATACAGAATGAAACCCACACTCTCACACTGTAAAAGAGACTGAGAGATACACAATGAAACCCACACTCTCACACTGTAGCAGTGACTGACAGATACAGAATGAAACGAACTCTCTCACACTGTAGCAGAGTCTGACAGATACAGAATGAAACCCACGCCCTCACACTGTAACAGAGACTGACAGATACAGAATGAAACCCACACCCTCACATTGTAACAGAGACTGACAGATACAGAATGAAACCCACACTCTCACACTGTAACAGACACTGACAGATACAGCATGAAACCCGCACTCTCACACTGTAGCAGAGACTGACAGATACAGAATGAAACCGACACTCTCACACTGTAGCAGAGACTGACAGATACAGAATGAATCCCACACACTCACACTGTAGCACAGACAGATACAGAATGAAACCCACACTCTCACACTGTAACAGAGACTGACAGATACAGAATGAAACGCACACTCTCACACTGTAGCAGAGACTGACAGATACAGAATGAAACCGACACTCTCACACTGTAGCAGACTGACAGATACAGAATGAATCCCACACACTCACACTGTAGCACAGACAGATACAGAATGAAACCCACACTCTCACACTGTAACAGAGACTGAGATACAGAATGAAACCCACACTCCCACACTGTAACAGAGACTCACAGATACAGAATTAAACACACACTCTCACACTGTAACAGAGACTGACAGATACAGAATGAAACCCACGCTCTCACTCTGTAACAGAGACTGACAGATACAGAATGAAACGCACACACTCACACTGTAACAGAGACTGACAGATACATCATGAAACTACACACTCTCACACTGTAACAGAGGCTGACAGATACAGAATGAAACCCACACTCTCACACTGTAACAGAAACTGACAGATACAGAATGAAACCCACACTCTCACACTGTAACAGAGACTGACAGATGCAGAATGAAACCCACACCCTCACACTGTAAAAGAGACTGACAGATACGGAATGAAACCCACACTCCCACACTGTAACAGAGACTGACAGATGCAGAATGAAATCCACACTCTCACACTATAACAGAGACTGACAGCTACAGAATGAAACCCACACTCTCACACTGTAACAGAGACTGAGAGATACACAATGAAACCCACACTCTCACACTGTAGCAGTGACTGACAGATACAGAATGAAACCCACTCTCTCACACTGTAGCAGTCTGACAGATACAGAATGAAACCCACGCCCTCACACTGTAACAGAGACTGACAGATACAGAATGAAACCCACACCCTCACATTGTAACAGAGACTGACAGATACAGAATGAAACCCACACTCTCACACTGTAACAGACACTGACAGATACAGCATGAAACCCGCACTCTCACACTGTAGCAGAGACTGACAGATACAAATGAAACCCTCACTCTCACACTGTAACAGAGACTGACAGATACAGAATGAAACCCACACTCTCACACTGTAGCAGAGACTGACAGATACAGAATGAAACCCACACTCTCACACTGTAACAGAGACTGACAGATACGGAATGAAACCCACACCCTCACACTGTAACAGAGACTGACAGATACAGAATGAAACCCACTCTCTCACACTGTAGCAGAGACTGACAGATACAGATTAAAACCCACACTCTTACACTGTAACAGAGACTGACAGATGCAGAATGAATCCCACACACTCACACTGTATCAGAGCCTTACAGATACAAAATGAAACCCACTCTCTCACACTGTAACAGAGACTGACAGATACAGAATGAAACCCACATTCTCACTCTGTAGCAGAGACCGACAGATACAGAATGAAACCCACACTCTCACGCTGTAGCAGAGACTGACAGATACAGAATGAAACCGACACTCTCACACTGTAACAGCGACTGACAGATACAGAATGAAACCCATACTCTCACACTGTAACAGAGACTGGTATTTACAGAATGATTTCATGAACCAGAGAGTGACACCTACAGAATCCCACACTCTCAGTTTATTCCAGGGGCTGATATCTACAAAATGAACCGTAGAGTCTCACAGTCAATCTCCCAGAACTGCTACTCCTCCCTGTACTCACAGTGATCAACCCTCCGACGCTCCACCCATTCCTCAGGGGGCCACTGCGCAGGATCGGAAAGGCTACAGAAAGTTGCAGTCTCAGCGAAATTGATGTCGGGCATTGTCCTCTCTCGCTCCAAATGCATCTTCGACAGGCGATGATCAGAGATAGGGCATCGATCACTAAGTATGCCCATCACCCAGGACACGCACTCTTCTCATTGCTACCGTCAGGGTGAGGTAACGTGCCTGAACACCCACAAGCAACATTTCAGATAGATTTTCTTACCCTCCGCCATCAAATTTCTGAATAGAAAATGAGTCCATATGTACGCTCACATAATTTCCCTCCCTTTATGAACTACGTATACATTGAAAAATACGTAATTAATATTAATATATATTTCTCAATGTAATTTATTCTTTTATAACTTGGTATTTTCTGTCTTAGTGCCATAAGACAACAAATGTCTAGATATGCGCCAGTGATATTAAACCTGATTCTGACATCACCACCGTCAAACACACGGCGCTCCCTCCCCGGACCCTCGGTCATAAGACTCTCCGAACTCATCCACATCCGCCGCCCCCCCCCCATCACTTCCACAGTCACGCCCAGCCACAGCTCCCTTCTCAGATCTGTTACTGATTACGTCTCCGAGCCCCTCGTCCACCCCAATCCTTTCTCTCTAAACAATTGTCACCCCGTCCGACAGCAACATCACCTCCAACGGCATCCACACCACGCCCCTCCCTGGCCCCTCATCGAATGTCCCCTCTCCACACGCTGATTCTTAATATCACTGTTCTCTCATTCTCACACCTCCCATTCCAGATGTTACTGTCTCTCTGCAAGATACCGTTATGGGTTTGGTGCTTCGCCCCGAGTAGATTGACAGCCGTGCGAAAGGATGGAGGTGGTTAATTGGGGGAATGTTGTGGGTATGGCGTCTGTCCAGTGATAGCTGGTAAGTCTAGCATTACCCCACGGACAGGTTATCCTCCTGCGCTCTGACTATCCGAGCCATCAACTCAGACCTATCTAACCTCACGGCATGTGATACCAATATGGTGGGAGAGACCATTTGGGCTGTAGGCCCACGTTAGTAATGTGACTGCTCGCATTTTCCCTGACGGTGGACCGCTCCGGTTCCACACGACCCTCCCCGCACCCCAGGCGGCGTCACTATCAGCTGACAGTTTTCCACAGAGTGGTTCAGTGTTGGAAGGGAAGAGGGGTGAGCTGTTAGTGTGGGTGTGTCAGCATGCTGTTTTCACTGCCCTAGGAGCTGGTTATTCCCGGTGGGGCTGAATGTACCTTCCCAATGAACAGTCGGATTTGACAGCAGCGAGCGTTTGTCAAGAGATGCAGACCAAGTTAATGCAAACAGCGTTGGCTTTATTGATTTATGCAGTTAATTTGGGAAATGGTTATACCACCGCGGGACAGATGTCAGAAAGGCAGTGTGGTCAGCAGTGAACTCCGAGAAGGAGCTGTCACATGCCGTGGAAAAAGAAATATTATAACCATTATCTGCTACCATCAGAGTACGCGAGAGTGTTTACAGTTACATCAACACAGGAAGTGGATCATATCAAACTGGGTTCTGCCCAGTATTTACACAGCTCTGGTGCTGAAAACCCGTGCGGTCCGACAGAAGTGGCCCGTGTCTCTTGACTTTCCGCCGTGCCCTCGCATAAGAGACACAGACATCCACTCGAACCTCAAACGTCAGTCTGGGATTCCTCGCGGTTTTGGACGTGTTCTCTATCGTACTGTTACGCCGGGAATGAAAGAGATCCTAGGAAACGTCCAATCTGTCTGGTAATCGTGACAAATCGAACCAGGCCGACAAGGTAATATCATTTCTGGGCCACATCGCATTACAAAGGTCAGATAGTCCTGTGTCAGCCGAAGGACCACAGTTGCCAACGTCCCAGAACTGGGCTCCGAATACAGCCACTCTGCGGCCCCTGTGAGAGTAGGTGATGATCCCACACGGGTTGGTCACGGGTATTCGATGTCTGGCATTACCCCACGGGTGAACAGGCCAGTGCTGAGATTACTGAGTGACGGTGTTGGGAGTGAATTAACAGTGGAGAGCATGTAGAAAGCGGCGTTTAACAGGAAGCAAGCGGAGGATCCAAAGCGTCCTCGTTGGCCTCACGGGGCCGGGCAGTCGAATCCGCCGCTGGAAACGAACCATATCTCATCACTGAAAGATATAACAGAGAGCTGAGGGGAATGTTCCTGAGTGTGGAAGAGCAGTCCCTTTACTGAAAGTATTGTTCTCTTCATCATTAAACCGGTCCCCCTCCAAAGAAAAAAAAACAGCGGCGTCACAGAAGCAACGGGTGACTTATTGCTAGAATTTTCTAAGCTAGAAACTCCCGTGTCTGTAGTCTGACTTCCTACGCCCATGAGATTCTTTGTTTCCGCCCTCACAAGCAAAATCACATCCCTTCAATATTATAGTGACCACAGGTGTACACAATCCTGCAGGTGAAGTGTAAACAACATGATGAACAGTTGTAAGGTGACCTCCCAACTCTGGGTGCCAATGGTTTTACAGCTGCAGGGCAACGGGTCAGACATCTTCACCATCTCTCTGTCTGTGTCTCCAATCCCACCAATCCACCTGCATTTATCCAGAGGGATCCATTGTATGTCACCTTTCAGCTATCTTACAATTTGGGACCGTGTCAGACCTCCTGTTTACCTGTTCAAAACACCTGATCAAATTTATGGAACGTGATTTTCCTTCTACAGAGACACCCTGGCTATGCCTAATCACTCCAACCTTTCCATATTGAGGTGGATCCTGTATCCCAAACCCAGCTTCGGTAACTACTTCGCCTCATGAACTGGAGGGAAATCTTGCAGACAGGTTTGATAGAGGTGGCGGGGAACGGAAACATAATTCGGGAGGGGAATGGGATATGTCAGAAGGAAAAAACAGTGGCGTATTGGGACATTGTGAGGAAGGAGAGGCGGTGAACCTACAGACAGTAGGTTGGATTGTACTGCGCCTATTTTAATGGAGAAGTGTGGGAACAAGGGAGCTGTATTTTGAGAGCAGCTCAGTACATGGAACTACGGAGTTATGGCCATAACTGAGGCTTTGTTGTTACAAGGGCAGGAATCGTTTCTGGATGTTCCAGAGCTTCTATGTTTCAAACGGGACTGGGGGGAAAGTGCAAGAGTCGGAGAATCTCACAGCAGCACAAACGGAGGAGTCGTGATCGGATCATTCAGTGAGTCAATGTGGATGGAGGCAGAATCCGGAAGAGTAGATATGCTATTGGAAGTATGAAGTAGACGGACCAGTTACATAGCCAAATAACGACCGAGGAACAATTCAGGAGATTGATTTTGGAAATATGTAAGCATAAAGACGTTTATTATTGTGACATTAACTTCCCTTATATTGACTGGAACCTCCTTAGAGAAAAAGGTTTAGATTGGCAGAATCTGTTCGAGGAACCCATAAATGGTTTCTGACTCATTAGCGGCAGTACATCTGAAGGAAACGCCATATTAGACCAACGAGCAGGTCACCTGCCATATTTCCCGATGCGATACTGCCAGACCTCCTATCACAGACAGTGACCACAACTCCTATTCTTTACCCTGGCATTGAATGAGGATAGGAAGAGACGGTATTATAAATCAATTGATTGGTAGGAGACCGAATTACGATGCTATTAGACAGGAAGTTGGAAACGTAAATTGGGAAGAGATATACACAGGGTAATGCACAACTGAACTGTGGAATTTTTTTTTAAGGAAGAGCTAGCATGTTCTCCTGGATAGGTTTGTCCCATTGAGACAGGGTCGGCGATGGTAGAGGAAAGGAGTCATGGTTGACAAGAGATAGTCCAGACAGAGGAAGAAACAGACTTAAGATTTAGGAAGCAGGGATCAGAGAGGTTTCAAATGAACAAGTTAGCCAGGCAGGGGCTTAGAAACCCAAAGACCATTTACACCTATGTGAAGATCAGACAGATGACTGCGTAGGACCGATCAGGAATAACAGAGGAAATATGCGCCTGAGGTCGGCCCAGATAGTGAAGTTCCTTAATGTATATTTTCTTTCAGTTTTCACAATTGAGAGGGAATTTTTCAAATGTGAGCATGATGTAGAAGAGGCTGATATGCTTGAAGATATCGATGTTTAGAAAGAGGATGAGCTGAAATTTTCGAGAACATTAGGGTACATAAATTCCTATTGCCGGAGGGGATGTATCCCAGTTTTCTACAGGAAGGGACGGAGGATACTGCTGCGCCTTCGATAATGAAATTTCTGTGTCATCTGGCTATTGCAATAGTATCACAGGATTGGACGTTGCCAGCTGTTATTCCTTTGACCAAGGAAAGAAACAGGGAAAACGTTGGGAATTACAGACCAGTAGGCCCAACGTACGTGCGGTCAAACTGTTAGAGGATATATTTTGACAGTATTTCTGGACAGTTGAAGAACGATAGTCTAATCATGGCTGTGAGAGGGGCAGGACATGTCTCAGGAACGGAATCAAATTCTTAATTATTAGACAAAGCACACTGATGGAGATTTTAGGAAAACTTTCTCAGCTATGGGCGGCAAACAAACGTGGCTACTGTAGATAGAACTAGCTTACCCACAGAAAACAGAGTGTGGTAGCAGGTGGAGGGTATTTTGCTTGGAGGTCGGTGACCAGTGGTGTTCCGCAGAAATCTGTTCGGGAAGCGGGTGATTAGGCTGTTCCATTTCCAGATGACATTTCGGGATAGTGTGGATTGTGATGTAGGTTACAACAGGGCAATAAGGAATGCAAAGTTGGGCTGAGAATTGGCAACTCTGAGAATGTGGAAAAGTGTGAAGTGATACACTTTGCAAAGTCGAATTTGAATGCAAAATGCAGGGTTCATGACAGGCTCATTATCAGTGTGCAAGAACAGAGTCATCTTTAGTTTCACGCTCATAGACTCATCAAAGTTGACACGCAAGTTGAACAGGTTGTTATGAAACTCTATGAGATGTTGGCCTCAATCGTCCAGGGGTTGAGTTCAAAGCCGCGAGTAATGTTGCCACTCATTTAAACTTGGGATATTGTGCTCAATTCTGGTCGCCTCATTACAGGAAGTATGTAACAGCTTTCGAAGCTGAAAAACGGAGATTTACCAGTATGCTGCCTAGACTAGAGGGATATTCACATGAGGATAGGTTTAGCGAGCTATGGCTTTTCCTTTTAGAGCGAAGTGGGTGAAAGGCGACTGCATAGGGTTGTACAAGATAAACGGCATAGGTCATGTGGATGGCCAAAGACATTTTTCCCAGTGTGGAAATAACTACCAAGAGATATAATTTTAAGGTACTTAGACGGAGGTATAGGGGCTGCCTGGCGTATTTACACATAATGGTGTGTGTGTGTGGAACGCGGTGTCAGGAGTCCGGTAAGAGACATATCTATCAGGTACATTTAAGAAACTCTTAGACACATGGATAATAGAAAAAAAAAGACGGCTCTGTAGGAATGAAGGTCTTGAGTCGGCAACAATCAAGGATAAAGGGCGAACATAGAGGTCTAGTGTTCTATATTTTCTGTTCCTGACCGACCGCCAGCGGGACAACCCACCTGATACCGCAGCGTCTCTGATTCATTAACTGACCCGATCACAGTCACAACATTCCCCTGCACTTACCCTTGCGACAAAGCAAGGAACACCACTGGCTCCCTAATCGTGGTTGTGGAAAAAACAAATAAAGAATTAGAGACCGCACATCAACCAGTTAACTGTGACCAACTCTTCCCTTATCACTGCCACCCGACGCCTGAACCCTTCCAAAGATGCTCAGCGGCAGCGCCGGGATAACAGCCCACCTTCCCTCTGGGCACATTGACCCCTTAGAAGTCAACATCAAGTTCAACAATCCCACCAAATTCCTTCCCTCTATTGATGCCAGAACCGGAGAGTTCTCTGGAACACTGACCGAGCATCTCTCTCGGGACACACAGTGTAGCCTTTCACACCATTTCACCCCTCGGAGGAGCAGTGTGATAAGCGAGCCTTCTATCTGACGGCGCCAGAGCGTTCCCACCATTCCGTAGGGATGGACACCCAACCGATACTGCAGCGGCTCTGGTTCATTTACCGCCCCGCTCGCACACAGAACATTCCACATCCATTTACACTCTTTTACCTAAAGCTACAGACCTGTTTCAAGGATAAGATGAAGGTATAAAATTAGCGAGAGACTCTCAGCTCAACGATAGATGTAGTTTTGAAGAATGAGCTGGAAAACCATGGACCATTGAACGGCCTGGTTAGAGTAGCTGGAGAGAGGACATTTCCTGTGGGGGATTGGGGATTGGAGCAGAGTGCGTACCCTAAGAGAGGATGAAGAATTCCTTTCGCTAGAACATAGAAGATAGAATAGTTCAGAACAGTGCAGGCCCTTCGGCCGCAATGTTGTTGTCGACTCTTAAACCCTGCCTCCCATATAACCCCTCACCTTAAGAGAACATGCTGTAGTACAGCACAGCACATGAGGATCAGAAGATGCTGAATTTGAAGGATTCATTGCCATGGATGTGGAGGCCATGTTTGTGATTTTATTTAAGGTGGAGTTTGATCAGCTTTTGATTCGGAAAGGTAACAAAGTACAGAGATTAAAACACGAGAAATGAGGCGAGCGGGATAACAAATGAGGCAAGATAACATGGTGGAGAGTCTCGATGGGCCGAATGGTTCAATACTTCTCCCACATCTCATTATCTTATCGAAAACTAATTATAAATTGTCCGTGTACCGCTACCCGCTGATGAGATTTTTGAGTCATTATTGAGGGTGAAACTTTGGAGTATCTTGTGATACAACAGTTCAGGCCAGCAGTGTTTTGTACAGGGGAGATCTTGACTGAAAACTCTGTCCGGAAAATTTGAAAAGCTTATGAAATTATTGCAGGGCTCTGTGATCGAACAGTATTCAACCATTCACTTTTGGAGTCGAGGACAGTCGTTCAAACGGTCCCTTCCCTTTGAAAGAGCAGCGTGAGAAGATGGGGTTCACCACGGGAGAGTTTCCACCCCTCTGTCAGCGTGAGCACCCTAATGATACATTGCCTCTGATTTATTTATCGCCTCGCTCACAGAGACAATCTTCCTCATGCATTTACTCGCCAATTCCGAGCCTTTGGCCGCTAATTGTTTTTTTGGTGCCAGAATCTGAAGAAGCCTCAGTCGTGTGCAGCGAGGTGAACCCGGAGACGTGGTTCACTGCTCGCTCAGCAGGACGTACACAATGCCGCCTCGCACAACACGGGGATTCATGGTGCCTTCATGCGAGGTGTTGTCTTTAGATGGGACAGTGATAATGGTCTGAATCTGACAGTGCATGAAGTGACTTTGCAGGAAGGTGGGACAAAGATGCTGTCTAACTGTGTCTGGGCATCCAAAACGGGACACTACATGGTGGCTCTGCTTTATGCTCTCTGTTGTCTTGGAGCATAAGCAATGGAATTCAGATTTTTGCCCGGGACAGGGATTGGGAGAGGGAAGAGTGGTTGTTGGTTAACCTGGGTGAAATATTGTGTTTCACTTTCCAGTGCTGTATCTGCATGGGGTTAAGATATTTGCTATTGGTGACATGTTGAGAGTGATGGATTCACCCTCGGAGTAAGTGTTCCTCACACCACGGGAGTGGGGTTGTCCTGTGTGGAGGCATGCTGCTGTCATTGGATATTGGGAAACTGTGGGTTCTGATGAGGAAGCTGTGCACATGATATGTTAGCTCCGGAAACATGGCAAAATCTTGCGAGCTGCCCCAGTACATTCTAGGAAAGCCCGTTGGACACTGATCGTAGAAAAACCTAAATAAATGTGTCGCTGTATGACCTACCTCAAGCAGGAATACACGAAGAAGTTGGAATTGTTGACATGGACATTCTGCGCAGTGAGCGTGCGGTAGAAATCATCTGCGTCGAAAAGGCGAAACCAATGGAATTTCCTGGCGAACACATCTATCATTGGTAAACGAGTGACGAACACCTGAGAGATGCAAACAGCGTAATATGGCAACAGGGAAATTCCGATTCACCAGCCCCCCGCTTTGCACCCTGTTCTTCCATTCAATCAGTTAACAAGTCATATCTGAGATCACTTTGCAGTTCCACTCACCGCCCAGATTCCGGACCCGCGATACTTCCCCCTACACCTCCTCTCCCTTCAGTATCCCGGAACAGAAACAATCGGTTAGAAACGCACCCACCATGACTCACTGCATCAACCTCAGGTTCAGATTCAGATACACTGATTTATCACACTTGCTCGCCTTTTTTCAGACCGGCCTGTCGTTTCCTCAAAGAATACCTGCATATTTGTCAGGCATGATTTCCCGTTCAGATAATCATGCTAAGTTCGTCCTTTTGCACAGTGTGCATTTAAGTAACCCCAAACTCTTCCTTCATATTGGACAGCAAAAGCGTCTTGAGGTGCCGAAATCCACACCCTCCTGGAAAACATTGAACTTATTCTGTGCTGACAGATCTCTGGGACTTAATCTCAAACAACTGAACCAACTCCAGCTTTTCCTCCTGGTCAAGTACTTGTGTCTGATTTCAGCAGCTGATAAAGAAGTAACCATCAGACTATTCCACAGGGCTCCTTCCTGTACACCTGCCTCTCTAGAGATTGGGGGGTGGGGGGTCAGACATAATACAACGTATTGACAGTTTTCAGCTGGTACTCACTCGTGTGTCAGTTGCTGTTGGAGGGTTGTCCCAGAGCTCTTCGGGAAGCAAAATGTAGATTGCAAGCACTCTAACCCCGGTGAATGAAACGAGAACTTGTCCAGTGTATGGGACCCGCATCTCTAAGGGTTTTGTAGAATGTTATAATACTTCATACAGGTCTTTGGAAACACTAATGTACTTAAGCATTAGTTTCAAAATAGAACCCTATGTTCCACGATGTTGTGACATCATTGTAACCTATTTTAAGATCAATCTGAATATTCACTCCCACACAGACCTCCATATGCTTACCAAGGAGTTTCCTAAGTGATCTATTGTGCCTGCCTCTGACACCACCCCGGACAACATACCACACGCCTTCTCAATAACCCTGTCAATTTCTGCTGCAGGTTTGATGGATCTATGGTGCGGATACCAGATTTCCTTCTACAATCTAACTTCACACTTGTCGGGCTTTAACAACACCTACCATTTCTCAGCACACCGCCACATCCTGTCACTGTCTGCTGCAGCTGGCAGCAATTCTCTACATTATCTCCAAGTCAGCAAAGCTTCTTGTCATCTGTGAGCTTAATATCCCAACCTACACTGCCTCATCCAGTTCATTCCAAGTCGTGGAGTCAGCGAATCATTGAAGAGAACAGAACAGAAACAGGCCATTCGGCCTATCTGCTCCGTGTTGAACGAGTTAAACTGCCTGCTTCCATCGACCAGCACCGGGACCCTAACCCTTCATACCCCTCCCATCTATGTAAGTGTCCGAACTTCACTTAAACTTTGAAGACAAGCTCGGATGCACCACTTCTGCTGCCAGGTCTTTAAACATTGCCATAACCTTTGAGTGAAGACGGATCCTCTCAAACTTTTCACCTTTCACCCTTACCCTCTGCTTGTATTCACACCTAGCCTCAGTGGAAAACGCCTGAATGTTTCAACCTATCTATACCCATCATAATTTTTAAACTTCTATGACATTTCCTCTAAATATTCTGTATTCCAGGAACTAAAGTCCTAACCAATACAATCGTCTCTCATAGCTAAGGTCCTCAAGACTACGAATGCCGCTTAAAATTTCTACTGCCCTCTTTCAATCTTGTTTAACTCTCAGTTTAGACAATTTAACTTCCCATTTCCTTTACTCAATTCTTTTATTTTCAGACCAATGTACAAAAATCTTGCATTACGACCCGATCAACCTGTGATGCTACTCTCAATCAATTATGGACCTGTATTCCCAGATCCCTTTGCTCTGCCGCACTCCTCAGTGCCCTGTCTTTCACTGTTTAAGCCCTACCGTGGCTGGTCTGACCGAAGTTGCAAATCTCGCACTTGACTGAATTAAGTTCCATCTGCCGTTTTAAGCACAATTTCCAGCTCGCCCAAATCCCGCTGCAAGCCATGACAGTATTCCTCACTGTCTACTACATTCCTGTTCTTGCTGTGGTCCCTGAATTTTACTAATCGAGTTAACCACATTATCATTCAGATCATTGAGATAGATGGCAAACAACAACGGACATGGCATCAATCCCTACGGCTCTCTACTAGAACAGGTCTCCAGCCAGAGAGGGAGTCATGTACTTCCATTTTCTGGCTTCTCCGCAAAGCTAGTGTCTAATTCAAATTACTACCTAATCTTGAATGCATCGAAACTTCTTGACCAAACGCCCACGCGGGCCCTTCTCAACTGGAATACTGAAATCCATGTATACAATGTCCATAGCCTTGCTTTCATCAACTTTAGTGGTAACGGCCTCGATAACTTAGAGGCAGGAAACTAAGTTGATTAAACTTCATCCATGTCAAAACAAATACTTATATATCATTTGTTTAGAATACCTTCAACTAATTACAGCAACAACATTACCACTTTCCCACTTGCATCCCTAAGTTGCGACAGGACAACAAACACGTCCTTCTCTGTGGAGATGTTGCCACTTTGCCTCTGTGCTATTGACTCTGTAGCGGTCTACTAACTAAATACAGATGAAAAAGAAAAATCATTTATGATCTCCCCAATTCTTTTATCTCCACATGTCTCCGTACAGTATTTGTATCCCCAATCATCCGAATCATTCCTTCCCCTTGTCTGTTGGGGAAATCTCATGTACTCCACTGTATCTCCTGATTCTTTAAAAAAAAACTATTCCATTGCATTAAGGTTACTCCATAAATAGATATGTTGTTCCTACCTGCTTATACGTGATACACATCTCCACTTTTTCTTACAAAGCGCCTCCACATCTCTAGAAAATGACGGTTTTCTACACTTATCATCTTAAACTTTTACGTAAAAGCATTGTACTCTCTCGACGACAATGTTCTAATACTCCAACTTATCAAATACATATGTGTCTGGAACAGTCTGCCCCAGTTGACAGTCGACAGATTGTTTCTGCTGTCATCAATATTGGCCGTTTTCCTACCTTCCATGTTTTGCCCAGTCAGATATCGGTACAGCGGTGCGCTATCAGTTCTAAGATTGTGGGCGTAGCTGCCGTGTATTCCAACCCAGACCGAGTCATTGTAACGGCGGACCTGTTGAGAGAGAATGGAGTTCTTACTATACGGAGTTGTAAGAGGGGTTCGGTGATGTGCGTTTCGTGATTGAGGAGCAAGGATGGCACACGACGAGGCAGAACGAAGTGAGCACAGCGACGGATAGAATGTCATGGCACTGACCAGCGTAAGGTCTTAAAGTGGCACAAGTACCTCTGAACAGGTACACTCGGTACTCTGCACATGTGTCAATAGTCCCTTCGTGGTCCGAAGGTACCCTGGCAAGGCGGCAGCGTATTGTAACAACCAACGTAGAGATTTATAGCACTCGCAAATGGGTTCAATTCCCCACCGTGCACATAATCATTCTCGGCTGTAAATAATTCTCCGTTCTCACTGTGATCGTGTGGGTTTCCTCCGGGTACTCTGGTATCCTCCCATATTACAAGGACATATAGGTCATGGAGAGTCATTTGTGAGCAAGATATGTTGGCACCCGAAGCGTGACGATCCATGCGAACTGCCGCAGCACATCCTCAGAATGTGTTGGGCGCAAATGATAACGGCGGATTTACTGTCTGGAACAAGGTAACTGCGACAAATTAAACATAGAACAGGGACATAGAGAAGTAGAGGGACCGGCCTTTCAGCCCACAGTACTGTGTCAGGTCAATTAAATTTGTAATCATCTGGCTGACTAAACTAAGTCCCTCTCTCATCACATTGACCGTACCCTTACATTTTCCTTCAGGTGCCTGTATAAACGCCATGGAAAAATCTCTAATGTATCTGTTTCCGCCAGCATGAAAGGGCTGATGATGAAGGGTTACCTTATGATGTAGGTCTGGCCACTCATGAGCTGTATTCCCTGGAGTTCAGAAGAATGAAAGGGGATCTCCTAGAAACATTTAGAATGTTAAAAGGCCTGGACAGATTAGAAATGGTAAAGTTATTTCCCTGGTAGAGGACTCCAGAACTATTTGGCATGGCTTCAGAATTGAAGAAAGTCCTTTTAAAACTGACATGTGGAGAAATTACTTTAAGCATAAGGTGGTAAATCTTTGGAATTTGTTGCCACGAGCGGCTGTGGAGGCAAAGTCATTGGGTGAATTTAAGGCAGAGATAGATACGTTCTTGATTAGGCAGTGCTTCCAAGGGTACAGGTTGAAAGCCGGGGAGTGGGGATGACTGGAAGAATTGGATCACCCCATGATTGAATGGTGGAGCAGTATCGATGGGCCTAATGGCCTACTTCTGCTGATATATTTTATCGCCTTATGGTCTATCAACGTAGATCGCACACTCGAAGCATTCAGCGCACTCGGGGTGACAAACCTTGTCCGTACAATCTCACGCAGAAATAGAGAGGTACAGCACAAGCCCTTCAGCACATCTAATCCATGCAATGACCATTCAAACTGCTTCTCCAATCGACCTTCACCGAGACCAAAGACTTACATAACCCTATCATCATATAACGATCCAAACTTTTCTTAAACGTTCACATCGAGTTCGCATGCCTCGCTTGAGCTGGGAGCTTATTCCATACTATCACTATCCACTCAGCGAAGAGGTTTCCCCTCATGTTACCTTTAAACTTTTCAGCTTTTCACACTCAACCCAGGACACTGGTCGTTGTCCCACGCACACCAGTGGAAAGAGCCTGCTTGCATTTACCCAATTGACACCACTCGTAATATTGTAAACATCTTTCAAAACCACTCTCAATCTTCTGTCTTCTAAGAAAAACTGACAAAACCTTTTCAATATTTCCTTAAAGTGCAAATGTTCTGGACGCGGCAATATCTTCGTAAGTTTTCACTGTGCTCTTTCAATCTGAATTACAATTCTCCTGTATGTTGGTGACCACAACTGCAGACAATAGTCTGAATTGGGCTTCACTAACGTCTGGAACATCTTCAACACAACATCTCATCTCCTGTACTCAATACATTGATTAATAAAGACCATTGTGCTGAACGGTTTCTCTAGGACCCTATCTACACATTGCGACACTTTCAACGATTTATGGACCGTATTGCAGATCGCTTTGTTCTACCACACTCTTCAGTGTCCTGACGTTCACCGTGTAAGGCTTACTGTGTTTAGTCCTGCCATAGTATATAGCCTCACACTTGTCTGCATTAATTTCCACCTGCCAAATTTTAGAGCATTTTGCCAGCTGTTGTATATCCCACTGGAGCGAAGATAGTCTTTCTCGCTGCCCACTACACCCCCAGACTTGGTGTCTTCGGCATTTTGCTGACACAGTTAACCACATTATCATCAGCTGCGTTGATATAGATGAAATAAAACAACAACAAACACAGCACAGCCTATAACACATTAATACGCCCAGGTCACATTCTGAGAGGCAGCTATCTACTGCCACTATCTGGTGTCTCCCACAATGCCTTACCTTCATACATTTTCCTGGTAAGTTCCTCAAAAAACTCGATAATTTGGTTAGGAATAACCTACCAGGCACGACGCCAGGCCGACAGTACTTATTTAGTCAACTGATATCCAAATACTCCTACATCAGGTCCCTTGGAATACTTTCAGGTAACGTTTCCTCCGCTGATGTCAGAAATTGCGGTGTAGAATTTTGTGGTTTATGTTTAAACTCTTAAAAATAGTCTTAAAAATTGGTTGTCCTCTCCTCCTCTGGTATCTCTCCAATTGCAAAGGATGATTTAAATGTTTCTGCTCGGGCCCAAGCATTCCAGGTTATGATCCGGTCCGCGGATACCGGACTCCGGGTCTTGCAGCCATCCCTCCTGTCGCCCTTAAGCCAAATAGCTATCAGCTGGCAGGTGGATATAAGGGACTCTGGTACCAAGTCTGGTTGGGTGGGTGGGTTTCCCTGCTCTAAACCTGTTTTGTCTTGTACGAGCTGGTTTGCCATGTTCCGAGGTGTTTCGTCCGATCGGCTCTGTTCGTTCGGGTCGTCCCGGCTTGGAGTATCCATGGTCTCATCCTCAGGTTCTGTGAGTCAGCCTTGGAGTCACCCCGGACCAAGTTCCATTCCGATCCCTTTCCTCCGTCTGGTAGCAGGCCGGTCTGCCGTTGCCCGGCAAGGGGAATCTGTCCCCTTCCTACCCCTCACCTCTGATGGGTTGTGCCCGTTACCTGCCCAGGTGTCCTGCGTCTTGCCCCGGACACCGTGTTCCCGCCCGGGAGGCGGCCCTGCCCAGGAGTGATGCGGCCGCCCAGGCGGCCCTCCTGCCTTGCCACGAGCTCTTTCTGAACCCCTGGATTACCTAGCATGCCCTGTCTCTTTCGCACGCCCTGGTCTCCCCATCTGGTTCTAACCTTTAGTTATTCCTGTCCTGCCCCTAGTACTTCAGTGCCTGCGTCCTGCACTTGGGTCCACCATCCTGTCCCCCCTGCGACAGTTTCTCTGCATTTGTTACCCTCCCCTCTTGTTCTGACAAGCACACAGAAGTTTTGTAGTCTCAACATGTTGTTTTTGAAGTCCTTCCATGTACAGACAAAAAGAAATCACATTTGACGGCCTCCTACATACTTCTTTTTAACGCCTATCACGTACAATACATGCCAGCGTTACTTATCAAACTTTTAAACCCTTACTGACATCTCCTCAGCTACCGCCGCTGCAAAGAAAGCATTCCGACTGCGCGCAAATTCCTACTGGAGCACGGACCCACTAATTCAGTAAACATCCCTGTAAAGCTCCTTCGTACCCTCTCCAAAAGACACATCTTTCTTATAGCCCTTAATTTACCCTTCACCCTTCCCTCCCTGGGGGAAGTGGGGCCAGGGTGGGTAGTCAGCAGGCTGCAGTACTCCAGCTGCGTCTGACTCCCCGGGTGCTGCGGGATCAGCAGCTCCAGCGTTCAGAACCAATGACGGCGGAGCGGAGACAATTCGTCCCTACGGCCTGAGGAAGAATGACGTGGAAGGGAATCTGTACGTGGCGGTGTCGGGTAAATAGAGGCTCAGATGTCAACAGTGAGCAATGATCTGTGAAAGGGAGATTCTCTGGGAAATGGATGTAGCTGAAGGAGAGACAGGACGTCCGGGGGAAGGAGGAAAGGAAAAGTAACAGTCAGCGATCACATTACCTGATAATCCGCAGTGGTGCAGAGGACATCATATCCCAAGCAACGACTGGAAACAAAAACACAATGAGAGAGTCAGAAGCTCAATAGACAATGCAAACAAGCATCCCACACATTCCACAAAACAGTGGATTCTCTGATGTGTGCCATCAGAAGAGAAGGGCTCTCAGATCAAACCCGACAGTGTAACAAGGTACGACATTAAGAGAGCCGTGCGCTAAACATGGGGGATGTTATCTGGTGAGAGGCTGGTTTGTAGAAGGACGCCGTGCTGGATGGGAGCGCGAATGTATTTTGTTAAAGGAGCTCGGTTCGTAGCTCTCATATTGTATGTTGCCGAGTGTCTACCGTTACTGATGTGGCTCGGTACAAATGTTTAATCCAACTACTCAGTTGTGGTTTTTGCCTCGGTTTCCGTCGCAGGGAGAATCAGGATTTAAGCGATATGGATTGAAGAGGCGGAGTTTGTGAATGGAAACCGGGTTGGAGAGGGAGGCTGGTCCCGGAAAACTGATTGAAGGAGGGAGGCGAGGCAGGCAGTGCCGGGTCGGAGGCAGTGCAGCACACGGAGGCAGCACTGGCAGGGATACAAGGAATCGGGATAGAGCGGCAGATGGTGGGACTGCGGCAGGAAAGGAATTTGATTCTAGTCTTACTCTTTGCTCAAGCCTTCCACGCTGGCCAGCGAGGCGACAAGCAGAAACACGGGCAGCATTGTTACCCTATGAGAAACAGAAACAGTCACTATCCAGTATTTGCCATGGACATAAGGCCATTCACAGGGTTATACAGCAAACAGCCCATCGGCCCGCCGAGCCAGTTCTAGTACTCAACATCATTGTATTCCGAAATAATTCGTACATTGGCTATAATTCCACAATTTTAACTGGCTCATCTCGATACAGGGGATGGAGTGTCAGTGTATCTCTACCCAAGCACTATCCTTCCCACTGCACCGCAGCGGATTCTGGTTAGCATCCTCGACAGCAGGAGAGCCAGCCCTAATTGATTCCGATCACTTAACAATCCTGGTGAGCCTCTCACTCCACCTCTTAGATCTATATTGTGTGCTACTGAAGCCTCTGCTACATGGGATAACGTTCCCGCCGTGTGAACTATGCATGCCCTTCATCGGTTAAAACACCTCAGGTAGCCTCCTCCAGTCCAGGAAAAGACAGAGTTTCTGTCAGAGAGATGGGCAAGGAAGGAATGCGAGAGAATAGGCGGGAGAGGAAAGTTATTGAGTGGAATTGGACGAACACGGTAAGGAGGTGTAAGAGTGGGTTGAGGGTAGGGCTGGTCGGACAGAAGGAGAGAGTTTGGTGCGGAGTGTAAAAATAAGCTTTGCACTGTACCTCGTACATGAGATAAACCAATTCAGTCAAATCTCAGCCGAGCAGAGATGTTTCATTTCTCAGGAGCCTTCCCACCTTCTCTGCTGCCCAGACCAACTTACGTTTCTCTCCCTCCTCAGTTCTAATGAAATGTACTTCATCTAATGTCTCTCGCCTTCCTCTCCTGACAGCTCCTGTCTGCCATAAGTATTTATTTATTGCAATTTACAATTTTTCACTCTCACGCTGTGCTGTTGGAACAGAAGAAGAAATTGCACCAAATATGTTATCGATGATACACTTCATTCTGAGATTGATTGCCAATGTCATCCCTTGATGATGGAGCAGGTCCCTGATCCAAAACATCTGAGTCAGGGAAAACATCCTCGCTGACTCCATCCTGCTGAGACTTTGCCCATTGGAGCGTGTCCATCTGTCTATCCATTTATCTATTGATCTATTGATCTACACCTGTCGGTCGGTTTATATATCTATCTATCTATCTATCTATCTATCAATCTCCCTTCACTTATGTACTTATTGGGAATTTTCTGTCTTTGCACTGTATTGCAGCTACAAAAACACGCTTCACGTCACACAGTGAATGTCAGTGATAATAAATATGATCCCGAATTCTCAAACAAGACAAAACCTGCAGAAGCCGGAAATCAGAGCAACACACACAAAATGCTGGAGGAACTCTACGAAGCAGCAGCATCTATGGGGGGATAAAATGTTTGGTGCAAGAGACAGATGGCCATAGAAGAAAGAAAACAAAATTGGGGAGGAGCACTAGAGGGAGGTGACAGGCGGGCAAGGATATTAGGTGAGAGGGGGAAAGGGGGGATGGGAAATGGTGACAAGGGGAGGGGGCGTGGGGACATCGGTTTTGGTGCCGTCAGGTTGCACCTACTCAAACGAAATATAAGGTGTTGTTCCCCCAACCTAAACGTTGCCTCATCACGACAGCGGAGGAGGCCATGGATGGACATATCGGAATGGGAATGTGAATTGGAATTAAAATCAGTGGCCAGTGAGAGATCCCGTTTGTTCTGGTGGACGGAAAGTAAATGCTTGGCGACACTGTCTCCCAATCTACGTCGAGTCTGGTCAATATACTGGAGGCCTCACCGGGAGCGACAATGGTCTTCATTCTGAGACAGATGTCCATATGGAAGAAAGAAAAAAAATGGGGTGTGGGGGGTTGGGGGAGGACTACCAGAGAGAGGCGATTGGCGGGAAGCAGATAAGGTGAGGGGCGGGGGAACGGAATGGGAAATGGTGAAAAGGAATTAAGCGTGGCCTCATCACGACAGTGATTGATGGACATGTCGGTACAGGAATTGGACTGGAATTAAAATCGCTGGCCACTGGGAGATCCCGCTTGTTCTGGCGGACTGAGCGCAGGTCTTTTTCAAAGCCGTCTCTCAATCTACGTCGAGTCTCGTTGATGTACACGAGGCCACACCGGGACCACAGAACACAGTAAAAGATCCCAACAGACTCACAAGTGAAGTGTCGCCTCATATGAAAAGACTGTTTACAGCTCTGAATGTTAGTGAGGGAGGTGTAGGGGCAGGTGTAGTACTTGTTCCGCTTACAAAGATAAGAGCCGGGAGGGAAATTCAGTGGGGAGGGAGAAATGGACAAGGGAGTCACGTAGGGGCGATCCGTATGGAAGGGGGGTGGGGAGCTAGAGGAACTATTCCTCGTTCAACCCTGCTACATGTAAACACTCCATCCCCTTCTCTCAATTCCTACGTCACCGCTGCATATGATCTCAGGATGAGGCTTTTCATTCCAGTGGTCATCCATTTTAATTCCGCTTCCCATTCCCATTGCTGTACGTCCATCCATGGCCCCCTCCTCTGTCGTGATGCGGGCACACTTAGGATGGAGGAACAGCACCTTATATTCTGTACGGGTGGCCTCCAACCTGATAAACTGAACATCGATTTTTCAAATTTCCAGTAATGCCCTCCAAACCGCCGACCCTACTCCCACCCCCCCCCCCCCCACTTTCTATGTCCCATCTCCTTTTCCCTCTCTCACCATATCTCCTTGACCGCCCATCACCTCCCTCTGGTGCTCCTACAATTTTTTTTTTCTGTCTTAAATGGTCCTGTCTCTTTCACATTCCAAGCTAATTTCTTTATCACCACTCCCTCCCCTCCAGTTTTCACGTAACACCTCGTGTTTCGCTCTCCCCACCCGGCGCCTTTTAAATCTAATCCTCAGCTGTTGTTTTTTCTCCAGTCCTGCCGAAGTGTTTTCGTCCCGAATCTCGGACTGCACCTCTTTTTTTCACTGATGCTGTTTGGCCTGCTGAGATCCTCAAGCATTTATTGTGATTCTCATTCTGGTTATCAATAGAGGAGAAACCAGTTTCCATCCCTCGGGAATTTTCACCAAAGCTGTCAAAAATACGACGGGTACATCAACAAAATACAATGCGCGAAATTAGACGCGTCGACGTGCCCGGGGAGAAGTACAAGGTATAGACTGGGTTAGCGACTGTTCCCCTATGGTGATCTTTATTCTCTGGGTATGGTGCAACAGCTCCACTAACTGGGCATCACCAGCAACAGATCACTTTTCATTTAATAATGACTATGTCTTCTACACCAAAGACGATGCCCTTATAGCTATCCACAGGGTTTTACATTGCCACCTTCCCACACACTCACTCAGACGCTCCGTATCCCCTTTCATCATCCCACACCCTGCCCTTCGCTCATACCGTCACTCTGGCTAGTGTGGTCAGAAACCTTGGTAATAGGACCTGTGACACCCCTCAGTTCAAGGGCTGACGTCGCTGTGACCTGAGCACCACTGACCGTGATTTCCCTCTTCTCATAGACTGCGCACATGACAGAGATGTATGTAGACCCACTGTTCGTTGCGTGGATATTAACCGAGTCTCAGGTATAATCTGGAATTCTGACTAATCTAGGATCAGGTAATGGGGGAGACGGTTAGAGCAGTGGTGTGCTCCGTATGCAGTATGTGGGAGGTCAGGGTCAACACAGTTGTTCCTGATGTCCACACCTGCAATAGGTGCATCCAGCTGCAGCTCCTATCAGACCGAGTTAGGGAATTGAAGCATTTGCTGGATGAACTGCGGAGCATTCGGGAGGCAGAGGCAGAGATAGATAAGAGTTATCGGGAGGCAGTCACACCGAAAAGACAGGAGGTAGGCAAATGGGTGACAGTGAAGAGAGGCAGGGGGAGCAGACAGAGAGAGCAGAGCACCCCTGTGGCCGTTCCCATCAAGAATAAGTATACCGTTTTGGATACAGTTTGTTTGGATGACCTACCAGGAACAAGCTGCAGTGGTCCTGTCTCTGGCACTGATGTTGGACCCTTGACTAGGAAGGGGAGGAGGGAAGAGAAGAGAGCAGTATTGATAGGGGATTCTATCGTCAGGGGGGCGGATAGGAGATTTTGTGGGGAAGATCGGAAGTCTCGGATGGTATGTTGCTTCCCTGGTGCTGGGGTCCGGGACATCTCAGATCGGGTGCAGGTTATTCTCGAGAGGGAGGGCAAGAATCCAGATGCTGTGGTCCATGTAGGGACCAATGACGTGGGTAGGATGAGTGAGGGGGTCCTGCGTAGGGAGTTCAGGGAGTTGGGTGCGAAGCTGAAGAGCAGGACCTCCAGGGTAACAATCTCAGGATTGCTACCTGTGCCACGTGCGAGTGAGGCAAGGAACAGAAGGATTATAAAGATTAATACGTGGCTGAGAGAATGGTGCAGGAGGGAGGGCTTCAGGTTTGTAGATAATTGGGCTTTGTTCCAGGGAAGGTGGGATCTGATCCGAAGGGACGGTTTACACCTGAACTGGAGCGGTACTAACATACTTGCAGGGAAGTTTGCTAGTGCTTCTTGTGGGGGTTTAAACTAAATTTGCAGGGGGCGGGGATCCAGAATGTGAGACAGGATAGCGAGAGGAAGAATAAAGGACAGGTGGGGACTACACGGTTCCGGAATATTAAGTGTGTAGTAGAGGAAGGTGGGGCGGAACAAGTGATAAGGAGGACTCATGTACAGAGGGATGGTCTGACGGAACATGGAGTTAAATGTGTTGAACGAATAAGTAAATTTAGGAAGGATAACAAAATTCTAGGGGCGTATAGCCTGATGGGAGTTCGAGGAGCTGGGTTAAGCACAATAGGCAGCAATTCAAACAGAGAAAGGAGAAATGGGTTAAAAATTCTATATCTGAATGCACGAAGTGTCAGAAATAAGGCGGATGAGCTTGAAGCCCAGGTGCGAATGGGTAACTATGATGTTGTTGGGATAACGGAGACGTGGCTGCAGGGAGATCAGACCTGGGAAATGAATATACAAGGGTATATGTGCTATCGTAGGGACAGAAATGTGGGCAGAGGGGGTGGGGTGGCCCTGTTGGTGAGGAATGAGATTCAGTCCTTTGCAAGGGGGGACATAGGGTCAGGAGAAGTAGAGTCTGTGTTGATAGAACTGAGGAACAGTAAGGGCAAAAGGACCCAAATGGGTCTTGTCTACAGGCCACCAAACAGTAGCATGAATATTCGGTGCAAGTTGAATAGGGAGTTAACATTAGCATGTGACAAAGGTAATGTCGCAGTAGTTATGGGGGATTTCAACATGCAGGTGAACTGGGAGAATCAGGTTGGTGCTGGACCACAGGATAGGGAGTTTGTAGAGTGCCTACGGGATGCATTCTTGGAACAGCTTGTACGAGAGCCGACCAGTGACAAGACTATTCTGGATCTAGTGTTATGTAATGAACAGGATTTGATAAGCGATCTCGCAGTAAAGGAGCCATTAGGAGGTAGTGATCACAATATGATAAGCTTTTATCTGCAATTGGAGAGGGATAAGGGCAGCTAGGAGGTGTCAGTGTTGCAGATGAACAGGGGAAACTATGGAGCCATGAGGGAGGAGCTGGCCGAAGTTGACTGGAAGGATAGCCTAGCAGAAAAGACAGTGGAACAGCAATGGCAGGTATTCTTGGGAATAATGCACAAGGTGCAAAATCAGTTCATCCCCCAGAGAAGGAAGGATTCAAAAGGGGAAAAGGGGCCACAGTGGTTGACAAAGGAAGTCAGAGATTGCATAGCATTAAAAAAAAAGGAAATATGACAGAGCTAATGTGAGTGGGAGGACAGATGATTGGAAAGTTTTTAAGGAACAACAGAACTTAACTAAAAAGACAATACGGGGAGAAAAAATGAGGTACGAACACAAGCTAGCCAGGAATATAAAGGAAGATAGCAAAAGCTTTATTAGGTATGTGAAGAGAAAGAAGATAGTTAAGAACAATGTTGGGCCCTTGAAGAATGAATTGGGTGAAATTGTTATGGGGAACAGAGAAATGGCAGAAGAATTTAACGAGTACTTTAGATCTGTTTTCATGAAGGAAGACACAAGCAGTCTCCCAGATGTATGGATGGGCCAAGGACATAGGGTAACAGAGGAAATTAAACAGATTAACATTCCGAAGGAAACGGTGATGAGAAGACTGATGGGACTGAAGACTGACAAATCCCCAGGTCCAGATGGTCTGCACCCTAGGGTACTAAAGGAGGTGGCCCTGGAAATTGCGAATGCATTGGTAATCAATTTCCAATGTTCCTTAGATTCAGGATCAGTTCCTGAGGATTGGAGAATGGCTAATGTTATCCCACTTTTTAAGAAAGGAGGGAGGGAGGAGACAGAGAACTATCGACCTGTCAGCCTGACATCGGTGGTGGGAAAGATGCTAGAGTCCATTATTAAGGATGAAATAGTGGCATATCTAGATAGCAGTGATATGATTGGGCCGATCCAGCATGGATTTACCAAGGGTAAATCATATTTGACTAATCTGTTGGAGTTTTTCGAGGATGTAACCAGGAAGTTAGACGGGGGAGATCCAGTGGATGTAGTGTACCTCGATTTCCAGAAGGCATTTGATAAGGTCCCACATAGAAGATTGGTGGGTAAAATCAAAGCTCAGGGCATCGGGGGGAAGGCATTGACATGGATAGAAAACTGGTTGGCAGATAGAAAGCAAAGGGTAGCGGTGAATGGGTGTTTCTCGGAATGGCAGGTGGTGACTAGTGGGGTGCCGCTGGGCTCGGTATTGGCACCACAGCTGTTTACCATTTACGTTAACGATTTGGATGAAGGCATAGAAAATAACATCAGCAAATTTTCTGATGATATAAGCTGGGTGGCAGTGTGGCATGTGATGAGGATGTTAGGAGAATTCAGGGTGACTTGGATAGGCTGGGTGAGTGGGCAGATACTTGGCAGATGGCGTTTAATGTGAATAAGTGTGAGGTTATCCACATTGGGAGTAAGAACAGGAAGGTAGATTATTATCTGAACGGTATAGAGTTGGGTAAGGGAGTAATACAAAGAGATCTCGGCGTCCTTGTTCATCAGTCACTGAAGGTGAATGAGCAAGTGCAGCAGGCAGTGCAGAAGGCTAATGGAATGTTGGCCTTTATTACAAAGGGAATTGAGTACAAGAGCAAAGAAATCCTCTTGCATTTGTACAGGGCCCTGGTGAGACCACACCTGGAGTATTATGTACAGTTTTGTTCTCCAGGGTTAAGGAAGGACATCCTGGCTGTAGAGGAAGTGCAGCGTAGATTCACGAGGTTAATTCCTGGGATGTCTGGACTGTCTTACGCAGAGAGGTTAGAGAGACTGGGCTTGTACATGCTGGAATTAAGGAGATTGACAGGGGATCTGATTGAAACATATAAGATTATTAAGGGATTGGACAAGATAGAGGCAGGAAATATGTTCCAGATACTGGGAGAGTCCAGTACCAGAGGGCATGGTTTGAGAATAAGGGGTAGGTCATTTTGGACAGAGTTAAGGAAAAACTTCTTCTCCCAGAGAGTTGTGGGGGTCTGGAATGCACTGCCTCGGAAGGTAGTAGAGGCCAATTCTCTGGATGCTTTCAAGAAGGAGCTAGATAGGTATCTTATGGATAGGGGAATCAAGGGATATGGGGACAAGGCAGGAACCGGGTATTGATAGTAATTGATCAGCCATGATCTCAAAATGGCGGTGCAGGCTCGAAGGGCCGAATGGTCTACTTCTGCACCTATTGTCTATTGTCTATAATTTCACCAACGTCTCCGACACGCTGATTTGTCTGAAACAGAGTCTCTTTGGATGGGATGAAGATGATATGGGAGGGTAAAGATCGAGGTGGATACATATATTCTAGTAGAAACGGGCGGCTGGGGGCCGGTTATTCCATAATGGGGACAGTGACGGAGGGACTAATGGCGTCGAGATAGACAGTGAGTGAGAGATAGAGAGAGAGATGAAATTGTTATACGGATACTGGAGGAAGTGGGAAAAAACAGAATATTAACAGAGATAGAGAGGTAGGAGACGGTGTGAGTTAGATGGAGTGGGATAGAGAGAGAGAGAGGGGAGAGATATGAAATTGAGAGAGAGAGAGAGAGGACAATACGTACAGCATAATCCCTAGTCTTTATCATCCAGTGACTGTAGTTCCACTGCAAAGACTCTAAGTGCTATGGCTGACCTCAGAGCTGACTTGCTGTACTGGGTGTGCGTTTGTCCAGAGTCTCTAGATTCGGAGAAATGACACAGGCTGCTGCTATCCGGAACAGCCAATGCAGGAGAAGAGAAACAAATTGTGATTTTAAGTATCTTTCATCTCTGCCTATGGTGCAACAGTTCCTCAAACTGGGCATCACCACCAACATATCTCTTTTCATTTAATAATGACTCTGTCTTCTGTACGAAAGTAGATACCCTTATAATAATCCACAGGATTTTCAATTGCCACCTTCCCACACACTCAGTCAGCCGCTCCGTATCCCCTTTCATCATCCCACGCCCTGCCCTTCGCTCATACCGTCACTCTGGTGAGTGTGGTCAGAAACCTTGGTAATAGAACCTGTGACACCCCTCAGTTCATGGGCTGACGTCGCTGTGACCTGAGCACCACTGACCATGATTTCCCTCTTCCCATAGACTGTGCACATGACAGAGATGCATGTAGACCCAGTGTTCATTGTGTAATTATTAACCGAGCCCCAGGTTTAACCTCACAAACATCTCCGGCATGCTGATTTGTCTGATACAGAGTCTCTTTGGATGGGATGAAGATGATATTGGATGGTAAAGATCAAGGTGGATACATATATTCCAGTAGAAACGGAGGGCTGGGTGCGGGATATTGCATAATGGGGACAGAGACGGAGGGACGAATGGCGGAGAGAGACAGAAAGAAAGAGAGATGAAATTGTAAGACGGATGCTGGAGGAAGTAGGAGAGAAAGGAGCCAGAACTGAGATAGAGAGGTAAGAGACGGTGTGAGTAAGAGAGAGAAAGAGAGGACAGAGAGAGGGAAAGGGGGAGGGAGAGGGGGAGGGACAGGGGGAGGGAGAGGGGGTGAGAGAGAGAGAGAGAGAGAGAGAGAGAGAGAGAGAGAGAGAGAGAGAGAGAGAGAGAGAGAGAGAGAGAGAGAGAGAGAGAGAGAGAGAGAGAGAGGACAGAGAGAGAGAGAGAAAACACGATACGTACAGCATAATCACTTGTCTACTGCCAGACGCTAAGTGCTATGGCTTACCTCAGTGTCGACTTGCTGTACTGGGTGTGCGCTTGTCCAGAGCCTCTATATATGGAGGGATGACACGTGCTGTTGCTATCCAGAACAGCCAATGCAGGAGAAGAAAAAACAACTCGTGATTTTAAGTATTCCAACCGCAAGTATTGCATCATCGAATGGAGCGACATTGTGCAAACCGAAGCTCATTAATTAACTAGGACACCACATCAATATCACAAACATGAGCGGATCCAGACAGCAGCTGAACCCGCCACCTACTTTGCCTACTGTGAGGACAGGATGTGAGACCCCTCACAGTTTTCCACAAAGCTTCCAAATTAACCTGAATCACTTAAGCAAATGAGAGAAGGCATCAACATCGTTAGAGTCCCAGGTTGGTCATCATTGCTTTTCCGCTGCACCTGTTCTGTTGTCCAGGTAATGACGCTCAGTGTCTGTTATTGGAGTAGAGTCCAGGGTAGAACTGTCCACCCACAGGTCGGATCCAGTGGCAGGAGTTGAGGAAACGACCTCAGATAAAAACCCTCCGTGCAGCAATGCCGACTGCGAAACTGTGCGCTCATGTAGACTCACGGTGAAGAACGACCCCGGCATGTTCGACCGCACAAGAGACGGTAGCGCAGGGTCCCCATGCATTTCAAAATAAACCAAAGCATTTTTCCGGGCGACACTCAATGCTGATTAGGGTTTGGACTGTCTGCGAACACGCTCTGTAATTAACTGAATCGGAGAAGCATAGGGTTTCAGATCAGAAACAACCAAGCGATCTTACCTTAACACACCTTCCTGGACGATTTGAAATTAAATGCTTCATCACCAATAAAGCTAAAGCAATTAATACAATAGCAGATCCCTTTTCGAAAATTAAGAACATATGCGTGAGTGCTTGCAATGCGCTGCTGGCAATGGTGGTGGAGCTGGATACGGTAGGGTCTATTAAGATATGTAGGTAGGTTCATGGATCTTAGGAAAATAGAGGGCTATAGGTAAGCCTAGTAATTTCTCAGGTAGGGACATATTTAGCATAACTTTGTTGGCCGCATGGCCTGTATTATGCTGTAGGTTTTCTATGTTTCTATGTTACTCTGGACAAGGTAAATGCAGAACATTAAACAGCGAGAAAGAAGTACGGTAACAGAGTTAGTCAAATTTAAAACCGATTAGCATGATACCATACAACAGATAGATGACAATGAAATATATAGGTATCTCGCTGTCAAATAAAAAAAAAATCCGACTGCTACAGAGTCAAAACTTTCCACAGAATTTACTTCAGGCTTAAGAGAATCTGGCAAACAAAGCTCAATAGTAAATATAAAACAAGTGCAATAAACTCTTCTGGTATATTCGAAATAACGTCTTCGTTTGGCAACAAATTTCGGCTCGATATCAATCTGGAAAACTTACAAAGAAAAATAAGACCTCAAAGGAGAAACTTTTTGAAGCATCCCGTTCAGTGTGGATGCTGTGTACTTTGCTGCCCTGTTATAAAGTCAGGGCCAAGAAATAATAGACAGCACGCGGTATAAGATAAAAGGAATTATATTTATGAATCTTAATTAAATGATTAGAAAAGAAAATAAAGATAGAAAAAAAACAAAAGGGACAATTATAATTAAACTTAACTCTTCCAAGTGACATATTGACCAATCCTCTGTCAACTGTGAACCCTTGCTCCATCTAATCACGATTACCCTAACAAAAGATCCAGTTCACTTTCGAAAACACCCGTTATTGCTAAACATAATCCAAATTCACCTGCTACAGAAAAACCATTACATTAGCAGTGGAACCTCTTCCAGGGTGTTAAATACTAAACAGTCAGATAACACTTCTAATAATATAGTTTCATAAAAAAAAAAACGGAATTCATACCTCATGTGCACATATACATTCTGACAGGAAGTACACGCCATTATATCTAAAGGAAAGAACAACTCAGAAAGCTTATGACATAGTCACTACAGGAGAAGAAGTTAACAAATGGGGGAACAGGACCCTCCCTGGAACACTAGTCCATCATCTGAGCAGACTAGATGTCTACAACGAAGCTTCCAAAGCCTGGCTCACATCGGGAGACCTCATCCCAGAAACAGAGGGGTCCCTTGTGGCATTACAGGGCCACCTGGTGAATACAAAAATATCAAAAATACAGAACAAAACGACCAAGAAATATGTCAGAAATTCGAGAGTGTCAAGGACAATGCATGTGAAGTTGCCATTGGAAGAGAGAAGGTCCTTTGGATATCGAAGCCTGAAGTTTTAAAAGTCTCCTGGACAAGATATAATGCCCCACCAGGGTCCTAATACGTGGAGCACGTGATTGTGGAAGCAACAATAGTGATCTTTCAAGTGTCAATTGAATCTGGCATGGATCCAGAAAAATGGAAAATTGCAAACGTCACTCAAACTGTCAGGAAGGGAGAGAGCCAGAAGAAAGGACAGGACAATTAGGCTGATTTCAGTGTCCAGGAAGATGTTTAAATCGAGTATTACAGTCAACATATTTACTGACAAATGTCAGCAAGTTTTCCTCAGGGGAAGGTTTTGCTTGACAAAGCTTTTGGAACTCCTTCAGAGATTATCAAGCAGAATAGGTAATGTAGAATCGGTAGCTGTTCTGTTCTTGGATTCTTAGAAGACCTCTGATAAGGCATCAGACATGAGGCTGCTAAAAACGTAAAGATCCACGGTATTACATGATAGATGCTAGCATTGAAGAAACAACGACTGTTTAGCAGGTAGGAAAGAGTGAGAATAAAGAGAGCCTTTTCTGGTAGGCTGTCGGTGACTAGTGGTATTCCACAGCAGTCTACGTTGGGATCGCTTACGTTATACATAAGAACGTTTTGGATACTGTTGGTCGGGACGACCTACCAGGGACAAGTTGGAGTGGTTGAGACTGGACCCTCGACTCAGAAGGGAAGGAGGGAAGAGAGGAGAGCAGTAGTGATTGGGGATTTGACAGTTAGGGGGACAGATGAGAGGTTCTGTGGAAGAGATCGAGAATCCCGGATGGTCTGCTGCCTCTCAGGTGCCAGGGCCCACGATATCTCGGATCGAGTTCTCAGTATTGTCAGAAGGGACGGTGAGCAGCCGGATGTCGTGGTCTATGTAGGGACCAATGACGTGGATAGGAAGAAGGAGGAATTCCTACAATGTAGATTTAGAGAGTCAGGTTCAAAGTTGAAGGACAGGACCTGCTAGATGCTAGTAAGGCCGGAAATAGGAAGATAATGCAGCTAAGGAGTTGGTGCAGGAGGGAGGGCTTCATGTTTCTGGACAATTGGGCTTTGTTCCAGGGAATGTGTGACCTGTTCCGACGGACGGGTTGCAGCTGAACTGGATGGGGACTAACATCCTTGTGGGAAGGATTGCTAGTGAATCCCCGGGGGGTTTAATCTAGATATTCAGGGGGAGGGGAACCAGAATATTAGAGTAGATAGTGAGGTGGAGCAGGATAAAGGTCATGCGAGATCTGCAAGTATAGTGCATGGAGTAAAGCCAGATCTGACATATAAAGAGGCGTTGAATAAAGTGAAGCAGAATAAAACGTGTAAATTTAGTAAGGTAGAAGGGGAAAAAGTACCTGAACTTCAATGAAAGAAGCGTCAGGAACAAAGGTGATGAACTGAGAGCTTGGATACATACATGGAAATATGATGTAGTGGCCATTACAGAGACTTGGCTGGCAACAGGGCAGGAATGGATTCTCAATATTCCTGGATTTCAATGCTTTAAAAGGGATAGGGAAGGGGAAATGGAAAGGAGGGGTGGGCATTACTGGTCAGGGATACTATTACAGCTACAGAAAGGGTGGGTAATGTAGCTGGATCATCTTCTCTGACAGTATCGGTAGAAGTCAGAACAGGAAGGTAGCAGTTACTCTATTGGGGGTATTCTATAGATCCCCTGGTAGCAGCAGAGATACAGAGGAGCAGATTGGGAGCCAGATTTTGGAAAAGTGCAAAAATAACAGGGTTGCTACCATGTGTGACTGTAACTTACCTAATATTGATTGGTAACTGATTAGTTCCAGTGGTTTAGACGGGGCAGAGATTGTTAAGTGCATCCTGGACGGATTTCTGTCACAGTATGTTGACATTCCTACTAGGGGTAATGCCATAGTAGATCTAGTATTAGGTAATGAAACGGGTCAGGTCACAAATCTCTGAGTGTGATCATCTGGGGGACAGTGACCACCGCTCCCTAGCCTTTAGCATTATCATGGAAAAGGATAGAATCAGAGAGGACAGGAAGATCTTTAATTTGGGAAGGGCAAATTATGAGGCTATAAGTCTAGAAATTGCGGGTGTGAATTGGGATGATGTTTTTGCAGGGAAATGTACTATGGACATGTGGTCGATGTTTAGGGATCTCATGCAGGATGTTAGGGATAAATTTGTCCCGGTGAGGAAGATAAAGAATGGTAGTGTGAAGGAGCCATGGGTGACAAGTGACGTGGATAATCTAGTCAGATGGAAGAAGGCAGCATACGTGAGCTTTACGAAGCAAGGATCAGATGAGTCTATTCAGGAAATAGGGTAGCAAGAAAGGAGGTTAAGAAGGGGCTAAGGAGAGCAAGAAAGGGGCATCAGAAGGACTTAGTGAGTTTCGTAAAGAAAAACCCCAAGGTATACTTCAATTATGTGAAGAAGAAAAGGTTGACAGGAGTGAAGATAAGGCCGGTTAGGGATAAAGGTGGGAAGATGTGCCTGGAGGCTGTGGAAGTGAGCGAGGTCCTCAATGAATACTTCTCTTCGGCATTCACCAATGAGAGGTAACTTGATGATGGTGAGGACAATATGAGTGAAGTTGATGTTCTGGAGCATGTTGATATTATGGCAGAAGAGGTTTTGGAGTTGTTAAAATACATTAGGACGGATCAGTCCCCGAGGCCTGATGGAATATTCCGCAAGCTGCTCCACGAGGTGAGGGAAGAGAATGCTGAGCCTCTGGCTAGAATCTTTATATCCTCGTTGTCCACGGGAATGGTACCGGAGGATTGGAGGGAGGCGAATGTTGACTCTTGTTCAGAAAAACGTGGTAGGGATAGACCGGGTAATTATAGACCATTGAGCCTTACGCCTGTGGTGGGAATGCTGTTAGAAAGAAATTCTTAGAAATAGAATTTATGGGCATTTAGAGAATCATGGACTGATCAGTGACAGTCAGAATGGCTTTGTGAAGGGCAGATAGTGCCTAACAAGCCTGATAGAATTCTTTGAGGAGGTGACTAGGCAAATAGATAAGGGAAGTGCAGTGGATCTGATCTACGTGGATTTTAGTAAGGCATTTGACAAGGTACCACACGGTAGGCTTATTCAGAAGGTCTGTAGGCATGGGATCCAGGGAAGTTTGGCCAGGTGGATTCAGAATTGTCTTGCCTGCAGAAGGCAGAGGGTCGTGGTGGAGGGAGTACATTCTGATTGGAGGGTTGTGACTAGTGGTGTCCCACAAGGATCGGTTCTGGGATTTTAATTAACGACCTGGAAGTGGGTGTAGAAGGGTGGGTTGGCAAGTTTGCAGATGACACAAAGGTTGCTGGTGTTGTAGATCGCGTTGGGAATTGTCGAAGACTGCAGAGAGACATTGATAGGATGCAGAATTGGGCTGCAAAGTGGCAGATGGAATTCAGACCGGTGAAGTATGAGGTGGTACACTTTGGAAGGACAAACTCCAAGACAGAGTACAAAGTAAATGGCAGGGTACTTGGGAGTGTGGATGAGCAGAGGGATATGGGGGTACAAGTCCTCAAATACCTGAAAGTTGCCTCACAGGTAGATAGATAGTGTAGTTACAAAAGCTTATGAAGTGTTAGGTTTCATAAATCGAGGGATAGAGTTTAAGAGTCGCTGGGGAATGATGCACTCTATAAAATTCTGGTTACGCCACACTTGCTGTACTGTGTCCATTTCTGATCGCCTCACTGTAGGAAGGATGGATGCTGCCTGGTTTAGAGAGTTTGCATTATGATCAGAGATTAAGGGAGCTAGGGCTTTACTCTCTTGAGAGAAGGAGGATGAGAGGAGACATGATAGAGGTATACAAGATATTAAGAGGAATAGATAGAGTGGACAGCCAGCACCTCTTCCCCAGGGTACCACTGCAAAATACAAGAGGACATGGTTTTAAGATAAGGGGAGGAAAGCTCAAGGGGGATATTAGAGGAAGATGTTTCACTCAGAGAGTGGTTGTTGCGTGGAATGCACAGCCTGAGTCAGTGGTGGAGTCAGATACACTAGTGAACGTTAAGAGACTACTAGACAGACATATGGAGGAATTTAAGGTGGAGGGTTACATTGGAGGCAGGGTTTAAGGGTCGGCTCAGCATTGTGGGCCGAATGGCCTGTACTGTGCTGTGTTGTTCTATGTTCTATATTCTATGTTCTAACATTCTGCGGAAGTGGAATAGATGGCTTTGTGGCAAAACCTTCAGATGATGCGAAGATAGGTAGAGGGGAAGATAGTTTTGAAAAAGCAGACAGGCTCCACAATGATTTAGACAGATTGGGAGAATGGGCAAAGAGTTAGGGAATTGAATGCAGTGTCTTCTCCTGTATGATTAAATAAAAGCACGGAATATTTTAGAATTCCTTAAACGTTTATTGGCCGGTTGAGTCGCTGCTGCGAAATTCCAATGCGATGTTAGCATTCATTTCAAGAGGAATAGAATATAAAAGCAAGAATGAATGAAACTTCAGAAAACTCTGGGCAGGCTGCTTTTGGCGTACTGTGACCCGTTTTGGTCTCACTAAGAAGGGATGTGCTAGAAGGTGAGTGCGGTATCATTTGTACAGGAGGGGAATTATATTTAATTAATTAATTTTGAAGGATTAAAATGCAGGAAGAGCTCAGAAGATTAGGCAGCAACTGTGGAAATGGGTGCAATCTGTATTTAGGGCCGCAGAGAGAAGGCAGCTCTGATCTGGAATGGAGGCCCCATTCTTGGAGCAGATGCGGATGAGATGAAGGAAAGGAGAAAAGGGAATGGTATTTTTAAAGGAAACTGCAAGGGAAGAGATATGGACCAGGTAACAGTTGGAGCCGGTATGTTTCTAATGAACAGGGTCGACAATTTATCTCCAGTGATGGAGACACAGAGATCGAGCAAGGGAAGGGAGTTGTTAAAATGGACCAAGTGTGGTTAAGGTCAGTGTGGACGTTGGTGGCAAATGTGATGAAATTCACGGCCTCAGAGCAGGTGCATGAAAAGCATCAATGCTGTCATCAGTGTTCTGGAGGACAAGATGGGGAACATTTCTGGGGTAAGTTTGGCACAGGGACGAAGCCCATAGACAGCTTTCGAGCCTGGATAAAGTAGAAGGAGCAGAAGGAAAAATAGTGAGGGTGAGGATGAATTCTGCCAGACAGAGGAAAGTGATGGCGGATCAGGGTAAAGGCGTATTGAGAGTGGTCATTCACACTGAAAATGAGGCAATCGTGGTCAGGAAATTGATCATTAGAGAGGAGATCATGAGCACGATAAGATTCGCCGATGTAGCTGGGAAGAGAATGAATCTGGGAAGACAGAATGGGTTGAGGTACGAGCATTGGAGTACAGTGGGTCAGGAGCAGGCAGCAAATGGGCCTACCCGGAACAGTCGCGATTGTGGATCTTGGGTATTGGGTCAAAATAAATAGATCTGGGCGAAGGATCTGTGAGTTTGGTGACAGTGGATGGGAGTTCTGCAGAACTGATGAGGTCAGTAACAGTGTCTTAGACAGTTTTGCGATGCTGCGGAGCTGGGCTTTCTTTATCTGGTAGGGATAAGGAAGTGTTGGACTCTACAAATTCAGTTCGAAACACTACAACAGAACAATCTTTGTCTGGGGGTTTGTTGGTAAGTTTGGGATAGGCGCAGAGAGAGCGGAGTTTAGAGTGGGTCAGACATGAGGAGGAATGAGGCGTGGTAGTGTAGCTGACTGATGTCTCGTCCGGAATTAGGGATTAAAAGATCCAAAGCAGGGCAGCGAACCAATGCGATATGTGGAAGGAGTTTTGCAGAAGGGAGAAGAAGAAATCTGTGTGTCAGCTAGAAATTGCAACACCTTGTATTTATTACTGTTAACACTGACTTAGACAATTTGGACGTTGTGTGTTAAAAACAGTATGACTCACCCTTCTCAGGCTCAAATTGTACAATCAAATAAATACGAAAAACAAAGTTTGTTTGCAGCATTCTACAGGAAGATTTTACTTTAGAAACTAGCAATATTGCACAGTCGACTTTTATAGCAGAGGCACTTGGTTCTCGGACCGAGGTGTTGACTGTAGGAAGGGTCGCATCATATTTAATAAGTTATTGTGTTTTTTTTAATCCAAAAAAGTGGCCAGGAAACTCAAAATAATCGAAAAAATTAAATATGTGGGCAAACTAGCCAATGACATGAAGTAGGATGCTAAAAGTCTGTTTTTCAGTTACGTAAAGAGTAAAAGGGAGGTGAGAGCTGAAAATAGACCACTGGAAGTGATGCTGGTGAAGTAGTAATAGGGGGAAAAGAAATGGCATATGAGCCGAATGAGAACTTTGCATTAGACCTTACTGTGGAAGACATTACCAGTGTGTCAACAGACATCGTGCCTGACAAATCTGAAACACTTCCTTAAGGACGTAACAAGTAGGATGGAGAAAAGAAAATGCAGTGGATGTCCTTTACTTGGATTTTCAAAAGGCAGTTGATATGGTGCTACTCATGATGCTTCATAACAAGATAAAATCACATGGCATTACAGAAAAGATACTGACGTGGTTGGTGGGATGGCAGACGAGCAGGAGTCAGCAAGTGGAATAAAGGAGGCATTATCTGGTTGGCTGCCAGTAACTGGCAATCTTCCTCAGGGGCCTGTATTTAGAATGCTACCTCTCATATTGCCTGTCAATGATTGAGATAATGGAATTGATAGCTTTCTTGCAACGTTCAGAGATGTTCTGAAGATAGTTGGATGGGTAGGTAGTGCCAAGGAAGCAATACGATTGAGGAAGGAAATTTGAGCATCAGGGTATATGGTGAGAGGGCAGGTGTATGAGGTTGAATCGATCCGGGATCAGCCATTATAAAATGATAGACGGGATCATTGGTTTGAATGGATTAATTCTACTCCTTTGTCTAATGGCTTCACGGTCTAAGGACTTATACAAATCGGCAGAATGGTCAAAAAAAATAGCAGATGGAATACAGTTTTCAGAAAGGAATGAAAATGCATTTTGGCAAAAGGAACAAACGTGCAGAATGTTATCTAAGACAATTGAAACATGAGAGGAGCAGAGGGCCTGAAGAGACGACTTGCTAGACTCCGTGAAGGTTGATTTACAGATTGAGCTTGTCATAAAGAAGGAAAGTGCAATGTTGTGATTCATTTCAAAGTGGAATATAATATAAAAACAACAAGATGTTGCTGAGGTTTTATAAGATACTCTTCTGCTCTTGGAAATATTGCCAATAAGGTTGGCCTTTTAAGTTCTTCCAGTATTTTCATCCTTCAAAGATATGTTTTCCTTTCCTCTGCGATTGATGCTGCACTGCCCTTGTCTGATGATAGCACATCCGTTCATAGTGGGACCAAAACGGCTCACTATACTGCATGTGCAGCTTCCCCAGCGCTCGTTAAAGCTTCATTCAAAATTACGCCTTGCTTTTATATTCTATTCCTTCTGAAATGAAGGTTCCACTGCTAATGTAATGGCCATTCTGTAGAAACTGGGTATGGGTTATGGTTAGAGATAACGGGTTTTTTGGAATGTGATCTGGGCCTTTTGTTCAGTGGGGACGGTGTTTCAGTGGAGCAAGGGTTCGCAGACGATTTAGCATCAGTGAATATGCTTTTTGGAATGGTTGGTTTTAAATATAATGACACTTCTTGTTCTTCCTTGTTTTATTTTTCCTTTCTTTTCTTCACTGACACTTTAGTTAAGTTAAGATTCATGGATATTATTCATTTAATCGTATGCCGTGTGCCCTACGCAATTCCTTGGCATTGACTTTGTAACGGAGCAGCAAAGAACACAGTGTCCAGACAGAACGGGGTTTGCGGTGGGAGAGCCCTCTCAATATCACCCGTTAGGCGGGACTGCAGTGTGTATTAAACTAAACTTACGCAGGCAAGGAAACCAACGGGGTTTCATGTAATTATTTAATGTCTGTTATTACTCTTACCACTTCTGTCCTCGGTCGTGTTAATCGAAGTGTGCTGGAGTGCAAAATTTATCCTTTTCAGTTCTTACTGTTCTTTGTAAATTTTCGAGAATGATTTCGGCCGAAATATGTTGCTAAAACCAAGACGTTAACACGGATATCACGCAAGCGTTCTTTGCATTTGTTGTAAGTTTACTATTGAACTTTGTTTGGCAGACTTTCGAAAGCCTGAAGTAAATTATATGGAACGCTTTTTTCATTTGTTGGAATATGATCCATTTTGCTTATTGTAGACACCTAAATACCTATTGTATATATTTCATGTTCATCCATCTGATGTATCATCTCATGGTACTCATTTTTGAATTCAACTAACTCTACTTCATCTTCCCCTCTACTTAATGTTCTGTGGTTATCTAGTCCAATCTATATGTCAGATTTTTTTTCGAAAAAAGTTCTACTATTTGCATTCATTGCTTTAGCTTTAAAGGTGAACTAGCATTTAATTTCAAATCATCAGGAAGGTGTTTTAAGATGTAATTGGTTTGGTTGCTTCTGAGCTGAATCCTCTGTTTCAGTTGAATTAGAGAGCGGGTTTGAAGACTGTCAAAACCCCAGTAGTCTGAGAGTGTCGCTGGGAATTGCATGGGTAACCTGCGCTGCCGTCTGGTGCTGGGACCATCTCTTACAGTCACTCTACATGAGCGCACAGTTCTGCAGTATGGATTGCTGTACGAAGTGATTTAACCTGAGGTCGGTGCCCAGAACTGCTGCCACTGGATTTGACCCGTGATTTTACTGTTGCCAGACTCACCCTGCTCGGATTATAGACAATGATGGTCAGTAACTCGACAACTGAATAGGTGCAGTTCTGTGTAACGTCCGAAATGTGATGACGATCAAACTAGGATTCTAACGACACAGATGTCTTCATCCATTTGCATCAGTGGCTGAGGTTCATTTGGAAGCATTGTGGAGAACGGTGGGGTGTCTCACATACTGTCCTCCTCGTAGGCAAAGTAGGTCAGCTGCTGTCTGGATCCACTCATGTTTGTGACATTGCGGTGGTGTCCTAGTTAATTGATGAACAACTGTTTGCACAGAGTAGCTCCATATGATGATAAGAACATTAAAAAAATAAGAAATAGGAGCAGGAGTAGGCCATCCGGCCCATCCAACCTGTCTCGCTATTCAATAAGTTTATGGACGATCTGTCTGTAAACTCAGCTCCATCGACCTGCCTCTTCCCCATAACCCTTAATTGTCTAACAATGTAAAAAAAAAAGTATCTACCTGTTTCTTAATTATAGTTAGTGAAGATGCCTCAACTGCTTCCCTGGGCAGAGAATTCCACAGATTCTCCTCATGTCCGTGCTAAATTTTCTCCCCTGAATCTTGAGGCAATGTCCCGAGTTTGAGTCTCACCTACCAATGGATACAACTTTCCTAGTTCTATCTATGCCTTTCAAAATGTTGCATGTTTCTATAAGATCCCCTCTCATTATTCTGAACTGCAGAGAATATAATCCCAGGCTACTCAATCTCTCCTCATAGGTTAACCCCTTCATCCCGATGCAATATTTGCAGGCGAAGTACTTAAAATCACGATTTTCTTTTTTTTTCCGTCTCCTGCACTGGCGGTTCTGCACAGCAACAGCCTGTGTTATCTCGCCGTATATAGAGGCTCTGGGCAAACACACAACCAGTACAGCAAGACAACACTGAGCTAAGCCGTAGTACTTAGTGCCTCAGCATTGGAACAGTAGTCAGTGGATGTTAGAAACAAGGGGTTATTCTGTACTTATCACCCCCAATTTCCACCTCTCTCTCTCTCTCTCTCTCTCTCTCTCTCTCTCTCTCTCTCCCTCTCCTCTCTCTCTCCTCTCTCTCTCTCTCTCTCTCTCTCTCTCTGTCTCTCTCCCTCTCTCTCTCTCTCTCTCTCTCTCTCTCTCTCTCTCTCTCTCTCTCTCTCTCTCTCTCTCTCTCTCTCTCTCTCTCTCTCTCTCTCTCTCTCTCTCTCTCTCTCTCATTTTCTCTCACTCCTCTCCCTCAATTCCATCTCTCTCTCTCTTTCTCCATCTCTCTCTCGATCTCTCTCTTTCTGTCAGTCTCTCTCCCTGCGCTTGCCTCGCTGCCTCTTCAACTATGCTTTCTCTCTCTAATTCACACACTCTTACATCTCCATCTCTGTTCCAGCTGCTCTCTCTCGCAACTCCTGCAGTCTCTATTGAGCAATTTCATCTCTCTCTCCCATCCGTCCCTCCGCCCCTGTCCACATTTCGCCATGTTCCGTCCCATTCCCTCGGTCTCCGTCTGGAATATGTGCATCCACCTCGCTCTGTACACTGCCATATCATCTTCAACCCACCCGAAGAGACTCAGTATCAGACAAAACACCGTGCCGGAGATGTTGTTGAAGTTAAGCCTGGGTCTGGGTTATTGACCACACAAGAAACACTGGGTCTAAATGCACCTCCAGCATGTTGGCAGTCTGTAAGAGCGGGAAATCACGGTCAACGGCGTTCAGGACACAGCGACGTCACCCATGAACTGAGGAGTGCCACAGATCCAAGGACCAAAGTTTCTGACGACATTCACCATGTGTAGGTGTGAGCGCAGAGCAGGGCTTGGGATGATGAAATGGAATATGCAGCGGCCGGGTAAGTGTGTGGGAAGGTGGCAATGGAATATCGTGTGGATGGCTGTAAGGGCATCTACCGTGGTGCTGAAGACAATGTCTTTATTAAATAGAAAGTGATCTGTGGGTGCTGGTGCCCAGTTTGTGGAGCAGGGCCACCACACCAGAGACTGAAAACCAGCCTGGGAGAACAGTCGCTAACTCTCTGCACTGATGGCGCTGGGCTTTCTCCCCAAAGAGCTTGATCAGTGAAGAGGGAAAAGTTCGTTCGAATTGTGCGCGACGTTTTTGCAGATGTACCGAGTGTATTGTGGACAGTGATAGTCTCGCAGAGGACAGTGAAGATTACCGAGGGAGGGGTACTGGTCTGTCCTCTGGAGTAGATATTAACAAATAGAATCAGAATCACACAAAATGCTTGAGGAACTCAGCAGGCCAGGCAGCATCTATGAAAAAAAAAGTAGAATCATAGTTACGGGACGAAACACTACTCTAAGACTGGAGAAAAAGAAAAAAGCTGAGGCATCGACATAAAACGTGGTGCGGAGGAATTGAGAGAATGGGATGGTGTTTTACAACTGCCAGTGTCAGACGAGGTATAGAACAAGTATGAGCATAGAACGCCATCCCCTTCTCTCAGTTCCTCCGTCTTTCACAACCAAGCACACCTCTCCCTCTCTCCTTATCCACGTTCTGCTCTCCATACGGATCTCCCAGTGTGCGACTTTCTTATCTTTACAAGCAGAAGAAGTGCCACAGATCCTTACCTAAACAGTCCTTCCATGTGAGCCGACACTTCCCCTGTGAGTCTGTTGCGGTCACTTATTGTGCCCGTTGCTCCCGGTGTGGCCTGCTGTATATCGATGAGACTCGACGCAGATTGGGAGACCGCTTCGCCATGCATTTACTATCCATCCGCCAGAACCAGCGGGATCTTGCAGTGGCCACCGACTTTAATTCCAATTCCCATTCCAATTCATATTTGTCCATCCATGGCCTCCTCCACTGTCGTGACGAAGCCGCACTCAGCTTTGAAGAACAACACCTTATATACCATTTGGATATCCTGCAACCTGATGACGTGAACATCGATGTCTAAAACTTCCTGCAATTTGCCCAGGCCCTTTCCCCTTTTTCTCCAATTCCCATCACCTTTCCACTCTCTCACTTCATTTGCTTGTCCGCCCGTCGCCTCCCTCTGGTGTTCCCCCACCTTCTATTCTTCTTTCTACCATGGCCTCATTCCTCCTTCACCAATCAACTTCCCATCTATTTACTTCATCACTCCCCCTCCAGGATTCACCTATCACACGGCGTTTCTATCTCCCCTCCACCCAACTTTTTATTCTAATCCTCAGGTTTCTGTTTTCCAGTCCTGCCGAAGGGTTTCGGTCGGAAAACTCCAGTGTATTTGTTTCCATAGATGCTACCCAGATGGGAAATATTAAGGATTGCATGTGTTGGAGAGCATTACTGGAAGTTTGAAAAATCACTGTTCATGCCATCGGGTTGGAGGCAAGCCAATCAGAACATCAGGCGCTCTTTCTCCATCCTAAGTGTGGCTTCATCACGACAGAGTGGAGATCAGGGATGGACATACCTCAATGGGAATGGAAGTGGAAGACCACTAGAATGAAAAGCCTCACCCTGAGAGCATATGCGGCGGCGACTGAGGACTTGAGAGCAGGGGATGGCGTTTGAACATGCAGCAGGGTTGAACAAGTTATAGTTACTCTCGCCCTCCGCCCCTTTCCATACGGATCATATATTCGTCTCTGCCCACCGATCTTCCTCCTGGCAAATGGAGCAGTTGCTACACCTGCCCCTACACCTCCCCCCATCACTGACATTCGGTGGTCCCGGTGTGGCCTGTTGTATATCAATGAGTCTCGACATACATTGAAAGACGGATTTGCCAAGCATCTAGGTTCCGTCCGCCAGAACAAGCGGGGTCGGAAACTGGCAACCGAGTTTGCTTCCATTTCTCATTCCCATTCTGATATGTCCATTCATGGCCAGCTCAACTGTCGTGAGGAGGCCACGCTGTGGTTGGAAAACAACACCTTATATTCCGGTTGATTAGATGCAACCTGACACCACGAAAATCGATGTATCAATCTTCCTGTAATATGCCACGCGCCCTCTCCCTTTCACGATTTCCAATCCCCTTGCACCCCTCTCACTTTACCAGAGAAAGGGAAACTATTTGCGATTGAGTACATTTCATTAGAACTGAGGAGAGAGAGAAAAGTAAGTTGGTCTGGGCAGAGAAGTTGCGAAGGCGCTGTAGTAACCAAATGAATATCCCTGTTCGGGTGAGATTTGAGCACTCCATGTGGTAAATAATTTGTTTTATCTGATGTACGAGGTAAGTGCAAAGATTGTTTTAAGCACTGTGCCAAACACTCCGCAACTTCTGTCCAACCACTCCATCCCTCTATCCGCCCTTAAACCTTGCAAATCTTCCTCGGCAGATTTCACCCAGTCACTCTTCCTCTCCCGCCTTATCACTAGGAACTCTCCTTCCCTTTCTCTCTAAGAGAGATCCCAGCAGGTTTTCTGTCTTTTTCTGGAATGGAGGAGGATGGCTGGGTTGTTCTAACCGTTGGAGGGCATGGGTAGTTCACACATTGGGAACGTTATCCCATGTTGCAGATGTATTTCTAAGGTACACCATCCAGATTTAAGAGGCTGGGTGAGAGGTTCACAGGTTCACTAGCCGTAGGGCTAGCTGTGGTGGTGCTGGGGTTTCTGGAGCCGGATTGTGGTGCCCTGGTGGGGGAGGGTGGATATACTCTTGCCTGCAATCCCTAGTATCGAGATGAAAAAATAGAATTGTGGCTTTTTTGCCACTATACGAAATCAATGCGAAGCTGTTGGGTACCAGAATTGACGCAACGGGCCGAAGGACTGCCTGCTGTATGACCCTATGCTGCTGGCAAATACTGGGTAGCGACTGCTTCTGTTTTCACAGGGTGACTATGCTGTTCTACGTACGGCCAGATTGGTCTTCAAAGCTGGCTTGAGCGAAAGGTAAGCTGTGAGCGAAATCGCTTTCCTTCCGCAGTCCCACATCTGCCGCTCAGTCCCGATCCCTGCCTAGCCCGGCCTCCCGGCCCTGTACCACCTCCGACACGACCCTGCCTGACTCGCCCCCCTCCTTCCATTCCCTCTTCCTGCACCAGCCTGCCTCCTCAACCCTGCTTCCCTGCACCAACTCGCATCTCCAATACACAGCGCGTCAACCCTGATTCTCCCTGCTACGTAGACCGGGGCCAGGACGACAACGGAATAGTCGGTTTACACAAATGTATTCAGCCACGTCAGTAACGGTCGACACTCGGCAACAGCCAATATAAGAGCTACGAAGCGAGCTCCTTTCACAAAATATATTCTCTCTCGAAAACCAAGTCAAAACATGTGTAACTCCTGCACGTCAAAGCATTGGTTTCACCCGCATGGGCACTCACCACATCATCACTATCGATATGATGTAGTACTCTCTCCAGTCCAACCACTTATCAGCCCATTTCCTTCTTGGCTTTGCACTCATTTCTGTGCTGATACTCAGCCCATCTTACCAACTTTCTACACCCAGCGCAGCTCCCCTTTCATACCTACTCTCGAGACCATCCAGCACGCCTTCCATTCCTACTCAACAATCTTATCCCCGAGCCCACCTTCCACGTTTCTCTCTCCAGGACCCTCTCCTCACGATTGCTCTATGTACAATGTCCCGTGTTTCTTACAGGCCTTGCTTACATCATTGAGTTCTGCATCGCTGCCCATCGCGTCTGAATACCAGCCCGATGACCCTCTACAAACGTGGATCAGTATAAATGTTTAATTGGACTGTTCCCTTGGAGTTTCTGGCCCGGCATATTTATCAGGGAGAAACCGGAAATAATAAGTGTGGATCGGAGAGGGGGAGTTTGTGAAACGAAGCATTTTTGGGTAAGGAGACTGGTCCAAAAAGATGGGACGGGAGAAGGGAGGCGACGGAGACGGCCGGTTATGGGGTGGGTCAGGCCAGGACAGGGAATAAGGAATCATGTCTTTCTGACATTCTGTGTGTAACCCCTGGGTCGCCTCAGGCATCGCTCAAACTCGTTCTAGTCTAGGGGGAGCAGCCTTCGGCCCCGCCAAACTGGGTAATCAGCTGGTGTGGATGCTGTGTGATGTCCCCGCCTCGCTCAAAAAACAGACAGTACACCTTATGCGATTAAATGAGTACAATTTATAAAGATTACTATAACTAAGCGATTACTAACGATACAGTATATATGAATAAGAGAAAAAAAAAGAAAAGGCGCCAAACTTATCAAAGTCCAAACCACTTCGTGCACAACCGTTGGAGCTCAATTACTGAAGTCTTCTGGTATTCGATCCCCTCCGAATTTCTCGACCCGCCTCCTGGGACCCCCACGGTGGTCGACCAGTCGCTCCACACTCCTCTGTCTCCGTCTCCTCTCATCACCGAAAACCTTGGGCCGGGGACCCCCGCTCGGGGTCCGTACCGTCGCCCAGTTTCCAGCACCCCGTCCTCTCTCTCTCACTCCATCGCACCGACTCCCCAAAACCCCCACCAACAATCAGTTTATAGTCCCAAACAAGCTTCCAGCACTTATCATAACAAAGACGCTAGCATTCCTACTATTAACACAGGCGCCAGCATTCCTACTTTTAACAAAACAAAGACGCCATTTTGATTACATACACAGTAACAAAGAAAAAGAAAAAAAACCCCGTTACATGTGACTGCAGTTCCACTGCACAGACGCTAAGTGTGACAGTTTACCTAAGTGTTGACTTGCAGCACTGGGTCTGCGCTTATCCACAGCCTCTATACACGGAGAAATGACAGAGGCTATGGCTATGCAGAACTCCCAGAGCAGGGGGACAAAGACAACTCATGATTCTGAATACATCTGCCGCAAGTGTCTATTCATCGAATGGAGCTACCTGTGCAAACCAAAGTTCATTACTTAACGAGGACACAACATCAATATCACAAACATGAGTGGATCCAGACAGCAGCTGAAACTGCCACCTACTTTGCCTACTGTGAGGACAGGATGTGAGACACCTCACCTTCTCCACAAAGCTTCCAAATTAACCAGAATCACTTCAGCAAATAAGAGAAGGCATCAGCATCGTTAGAGTCCTAGGTTGGTCATCATTGCTTTTCCGCAGTTACACGGAGCTGCACCTGTTCTGTTGTTCCGGTAAAGACGCTGAGTGAGTGTTAATGGAGTAGAGTCCAGGGTAGAACTGTCCATCCACAGGTCGGATCCAGTGGCAAGAGGTGAGGAACCGACCTCAGGTTACAACCCTCCGTATAGCAAAGACTACTGGAAAACTGTGCGCTCATGTAGACTCACGGTAAAGAATGACCCCGGCACGTTCGACCCCACAAGAGACGATGGCGCAGGTTCCCCATGCATTTGAAATTAAACCAAGGCATTTTTCCGACGGCACTCAATGCTTGCTCGGGTTTGGACTTTCTTTGAACACGGTCTGTAATTGACTGAATCAGAGAAACATAAGGTTTCAGATCAGAAACAACCAAACAATTTATACCTTAACAAACCTTCCTGTACGACTTGAAGTTACACGCTACTTCACCAGTAAAGCTAAAGCAATTAAAACAATAGTTGTACTCCTTTCCAAAATTAGGAACATATTATCTAGACGAATAAGTACAGCGCATTAAGCAGAGAGAAAGATGTTATAGAGTTCGTCGAGTTTCAATCCGATTAGCATGATACGATACAACAGATAGAAGACTATAAACTATTTAGGTATTTAGGTGTCAAAGCAAAGACAGATCAGACTGCTACAAAGGCAAACTTTCAAAATAATTTACTTCAGGCTTAAGAAAATCTGCCAAATAAAGCTTTTTAGTATACAAAAAAGACGTGCAATAAACACTTCCGATATAACCAATGTATCACAATGCCATTAGTTTCAATATAATTATGGAGAAGGATACGTCTGGATTCAGTCTTGAGAGTTTTGATTGGAGAAAGACTACGTGTGAGGATTTAGAAGGAGTGGATTGGGACAGTTTGTTTTATGGGAAGGATGTAATAGAGAAATGGAGGTCATTTAAAGGTGAAATTTTGAGGGTACAGATTCTTTATGTTCCTGTTAGGTTGAAAGGAAAGGTTAAAACTTTGAGAGAGCCATGGTCTTCAAGGGATATAGGAAACCTGGTTCAGAAAATGAGAAAGATATACAATAAATATAGGCAGCATGGAGTAAATGAGGTGCACAAGGAATATAAAGAAAGTAAAAAGAATATTAAGAAAAACATTAGAAAAGCTAAAAGAAGATATGAGGTTGCTTTGGCAAGTAAGGTGAAAATAAATCCAATGGGTTTCTACAGTTATATTAATAGCAAAAGGATAGTGAGGGATAACAGTGGTCCCTTAGAGAATCAGAGAGGACAGGTATGTGTGAAGCCAAAAGAGATGGGGGAGATTTTGAACAATTTCTTTTCTTCGGTATTCTCTGAGGAGAAGGATATTGAATTGTGTACGGTAAGGGAAGTAAGTAGGGTAGTTATGGCAACTAAGATGATTAAAGAAGAGTTAGTATTGGCGCTTCTAAAGAATACAATGGTGGATAAGTCTCAGGGTCCTGACAGGAAATTCCCTAGCATCTTGAGGGAAGTTACTGTAGAAACAGCAGGGGCTCTGAAAAGAAATATTTCAAATGTCATTGGAAACGGGGATGGTGCCGGAGGATTGGCGTATTACCTATCTGGTCCCAAGGGCTCTAAGAGTAAACCTAGCAATAATCGGCCTGTAAGTTTGATTGCAGTGGTGGGCAAATTAATGGAAAGTATTCTTGGAAACAGAATATATAATTATCTGGATAGACAGGGTCTGATTAGGGACAGTCAACATGGATTTGTGCGAGGAGGGACATGTTTGACAAATCCTATTGAATTTTTTGAAGTGGTTACTAGGAAAGTTGACGACGGTAAAGCAGTGGATGTTGTCTATATGGACTTCAGTAAGGCCTTTGACAAGGTTCCGCAGGGAAGGTTATTTAGGAAGGTTGAATCGTTAGGTATTAATATTGAAGTTGTAAAATGGATTCAACAGTGGCTAGATGAGAGATGCCAGAGAGCAGTGGTGGATAACAGTTTATCAGGTTGGAGGCCAGAGCCAAGTGGTGTGCCTCAGGGATCTGTACTGGGTCCAATGTTATTTTTCATATACATTAATGATCTGGATGATGGTGTGGTAAATTGGATTAGTAAGTATGCAGGAGACAGTATGATAGGTGGCGTTGTGGATAATGAAGTAGGTTTACAAAGCTTGCAGATTGATTTAGACAAGTTAGAAGAGTGGGCTGAAAGATGGAGTTTAATGTTGATACGTGTCAGGTGCTACATTTTGGTAGGACTAAGCAAAATAGGACATACATGGTAAATGGTAAGGCATTGATGAATGCCGTAGAACAGAGTGATTTAGTAATAATGGTGCATAGTTCACTGAAGTTGGAATCTCATGTGGATAGGGTGGTGAAGAAAGCGTTTGGTATGCTGGACTTTATAAATCAGAGCAATGAGTTTAGGATTTGGGATGTAATGTTAAAATTGTACAAGTCATTGGTGAGGACAAACTTAGAGTATTGTGTGCAGTTCTGGTCACCGAACTAAAGGAAAAATGTCTACAAAATAGAGAGAGTACAGGGGAGATTTAATAGAATTTTACGTGGTTTCAGCACCTAAGTTACAGAGAAGAACAAGTTAGTTAGTTATTCTTTGGAGCGTAAAAGATTGAGGGGGGACTTGATAGAGGTATTTAAAATTATGTGGGGTAAAGATACATAGACTTGACTTGGGTAGGCATTTTCCATTGAGAGAAGGGGAGATTCAAACAAGAGAACATGATTTGAGAGTTAGGGTGCAAAAGTTTAGGTGTAACGCAAGGGGGATCTTCTTTACTCAGAGAATGGTAGCTGTGTGGAATGAGCTTCTAGTAGAAGTTGTAGACGCAGGTTCGATTATGTCATTTAAAAAAATGGATAGGCATATGGACAGGAAAGGAATGGAGGGTTCTGGGCTTCGGTTGGAGTAAGTGAGAGTAAGCGCTCAACATGGACTAGGAGGGCCGAGATGGCCCTCCATTTGACGAGATATTTTGGCTCGATAACAGGAGATAGCAGATATTTGTAGTAAACACAAGGTGGTGATTGTGGTAGATTTTAATTTTCCACGCATAGATTGGGAAGCTCATTCTGTAAAAGGGCTGGATGGTTTAGAGTTTGTGAAATGTGTGCAGGATAGTTTTTTGCAACAATACATAGAAGTACCGACTAGAGATGGGGCAGTGTTGGATATCCTGTTAGGGAATGCGAGAGCTGACAGATGTGTGTGTTGGGGAGCACTTTGGGTCCAGTGATCACAATAGCATTAGCTTCAATATAATTATGGAGAAGGACAGGACTGGACCTAGAGTTGAGATTTTTGATTGAAGAAAGGCTAACTTTGAGGAGATGCGCAGGGATTTAGAGAGAGTGGATTGGGTCAAGTTGTTTTATGGGAAGGATGTAATAGAGAAATGGAGGTCATTTAAGGGTGAAATTATGAGGGTACAGAATCTTTATGTTCCTGTTCGGTTGAAAGAAAAGGTTAAAGGTTTGAAAGCGCCATGGCTTTCAAGGGATATTAGAAACTTGGTTCGAAAACAGAGGGATGTCTACAATAGATATAGGCAGCATGGAGTAAAGGATTTGCTCGAGGAATATAAAGAATGTAAAAGGAATCTTAAGAAAGAGATTAGAAAAGCTAAAAGAAGTTTCGAGTTTGGTTTGGCAAATAAGGTGGAAGTAAATCCGAAAGGCTTCTACAGTTATATTAAAAGCAAGAGGATAGTGAGGGATAAAATTGGTCCCTTAGAGAATCAGGGTGGTCAGCTATTTGTGGAGCCGAGGGAAATGGGAGAGATTTTGAATGATTTCTTCTCTTCGGTATTCACTAACGAGAAGGAAATTGAATGGGGTAAGGTATGGGAAACAAGTAAGGAAGTTATGGAACCTATGACAATTAAAGAGGTGGAAGTACTGGCACTTTTAAGAAATTTAAAAGTGGATAAATCTACGGGTCCTGACAGGATATACCCCAGGATCTTGAGGGAAGTTTGTGTAGAGATAGTAGGAGCTCTGACGGAGATCTTTCAGATGTCATTAGAAACGGGGATTGTGCCAGAGGATTGGCATATTGCTCATGTGGTTCCATTGTTTAAAAAGGGTTCTAGAAGTAAGCCTGGCAATTATAGACCTGTCAGTTTGACATCAGTGTTGGGTAAATTAATGGAAAGTATTCTTAGAGATAGTATTTATAATTATCTGGATAGACAGGATCTGATTAGGAGTAGCCAGCATGGATTTGTGCGTGGAAGGTCATGTTTGACAAACCTTATTGAATTTTTTGAAGTAGTTACAAGGAATGTTGATGAGGGTAAGGCAGTGGATGTAGTCTATATGGACTTCAGCAAGGCCTTTGACAAAGTTCCACATGGAAGGTTAGTTAAGAAGGTTCAGTCGTTAGGTATTAATGCTGGAGTAATAAAATGGATTCAACAGTGGCTAGATGGGAGATGCCAGAGAGTAGTGGTGGATAATTGTTTATCGGGATGGAGGCCAGTGACTAGCGGGGTGCCTCAGGGATCTGTTTTGGGCCCAATGTTGTTTGTAATATACATAAATGATATGGATGATGGGGTGGTAAATTGGATTAGTAAGTATGCTGATGATACTAAGGTAGGAGGTGTTGTGGATAATGAGGTGGGTTTTCAAAGCTTGCAGGGAGATTTATGCTGGTTAGAAGAATGGGCTGAACGTTGGCAGATGGAGTTTAATGCTGAGAAGTGTGGGGTTCTACATTTTGGCAGGAATAATCCAAATAGAACATACAGGGTAAATGGTAGGGCATTGAGGAAAGCAGTGGGACAGAGAGATCTAGGAATAACAGTGCATAGTTCCCTGAATGTGGAGTTTCATGTAGATAGGGTGGTGAAGAAGGCTTTTGGAACGCTGGTCTTTATAAATCAGAGCATTGAGTACAGAAGTTGGGATGTAATGTTAAAATTGTACAAGGCATTGGTAAGGCCAAATTTGGAATATTGTGTACAGTTCTGGTCACCGAATTATAGGAAAGATATCAATAAATTAAAGAGAGTGCAGAGACGATTTACTAGGATGTTACCTGGGTTTTAGCACTTAAGTTACAGAGAAAGGTTGAACAAGTTAGGTCTCTATTCATTGGAGCGTAGAAGGTTGAGGGGAGATTTGATCGAGGTAATTAAAATGTTGAGAGGGATACATAGAGTTGACGTGAATAGGCTGTTTCTATTGAGAGTAGGGGAGATTCAAACGAGAGGACATGATTTGAGAGTTAGGGGGCAAAAGTTTAAGGGAAACACAAGGGGGTATTTCTTTACTCAGAGAGTGATAGCTGTGTGGAATGAGCTTCCTGTAGAAGTAGTAGAGGCCAGTTCAGTTGTGTCATTTAAGGTAAAAGTGGATAGGTATATGGACAGGAAAGGAGTGGAGGGTTATGGGCTGAGTGCGGGTAGGTGGGACTAGGTGAGATTAAGAGTTCGGCACGGACAAGCAGGGCCGGAATGGCCTGTTTCCGTGCTGTGATTGTTATATGGTTATATGGTTATATCAATCTGGAAAATATACAAAGAAAAATAAGACGTCACAGGACAAACTTTCTAAAAAAAAATATACACGCCAGCACAGTAAGATTAACATTACCGAGGACCGAAGGGGGAAGAATAATAACAGACATTAAACAATAACATGAAACCCCGCTGGTTTCCCTGGCTGAGTAAGTCTAGGTTAATATACACTTTGGTCTGGCCTAACCCGTGATATTGAAAGGGCTCTGCCAACACAAACCCCGTTTTGTGTGGATGCTATGCACTTTGCTGCTCTTTACAAAGTCAGTGCCAAGGAATAATAGCACCCGGCATAAGATAAAAGGCATATTGACCTATTCTCTGTCACCTACGAACCCTTGCTCCATCTCATCACGGTTACTCCTGACAAAAGATCCAGTTCACATTAGAAAACTCCCGTTATCTCTAAACTTAATTCAAACCCAGCTGCTACAGGAGGTTGCTACAGGAAGCTGCTACATTACTTTAGCAGTGGAACCCTTCCCAGGGTGTTACATACTGAGAGGTTAGGTAACCCTTCTAATAATATAATTTCATCAAAGAAAGCGGAATTCATAGCCCATGTGAGTATATGCATTCTGACAAGAAGCACACGCCGTTAAACCTAAAGGAAAGAACAACCCAGAGAGCTTATGAAATAATCACTACAGGAGAAGAATTTAACAAATGTGGGAACATGAACGTCTCTGGAACAATACCCTGTCATCTGAGCAGACTAGATGTCTACAAGGAATCTTCGAAAGCCTGGCGCAGATCGGGGGACCTCATCCCAGAAACAGAGGGGTCACCTGTAGCATTACAGGGCCACCTGGTGAATACAGAAATATCAAATATACAGGATAAACGACCGAGAAATATCTCAGAAACTCGAGAGTGTCAAGGACAATGTGTGTGAAGTTGCTATTGGAAGGCAGAATGTTCTTTGGATATCGTAGTCCGAATTTTGAAAAGTCTCCTGGACAAGATATAATGCCCTCCAGGGTCCTAATATGTGGAGCACGTGATTGCGGAAGCAATTACAGTCATTTTTCCTGTGTCATTTGATTCCGGCATGCTTCCGGAGAAATGGAAAATTGCAAATGTCACTCAAAGCTTCATGAAGCGAGAGAGCCAGAAGAAAGGACAGGACAATTAGGCTGATCTCAGTGTCTAAGAAGATGTTTAACTCGATTATTAGAGTCAACATGATTTCTGACAAATGTCAGCATGTTTTTTTTCTCAGGGATCGGTTTTGCTTGACAAAACTACTGGAATTCCTTGAGAGATTATCAATCAGAATAGACAATGTAGAATCGGTAGCTGGTGTGCACTTGGATTTTTAGAAGACCTCTGATAGGGCATCAGACATGAGGCTGCTTAAAAAGTAAAGATCCACGGTATTGCATGACCGATGCTAGCATAGAGAAAGCAATGACTGTATAGCAGGAAGGAAAGGGTGAGAATAAAGAGAGCCTTTTCTGGTAGGCTGTCGGTGACTAGTGATGTCCCACAGCGGTCTGTGTTGGGTCCACTTACGTTATACGTAAGAACTATCTGTGAAAGTGGAATAGATGGCTTTGTGACAATGTCTTCAGATGATGTGAAGATACGTAGAGGGGTAGATAGTTTTTAGAAAGTAGACAGACTCCATAATGAATTGAACGGATGTGGAGAATGGCAAAGAGGTAGCTAATTGAATGCAGTGTCTTCCCCTGTATGGCCATGCATTTTGTTAGATTAAATAAAGGCATAGCATATTTTCTTAATGGAGTGAAAATAAAATAAAATTAAAAAAATCTGAGGTGCAAGGTGACTGTTGCGATCTCTGCAGAATCCCCTAAACGTTTATTGGCAGGTTGAGTCAGTGCTGTGAAATGTCAATGCGATGTTAGCATTCATTTCAAGAGGAATAGAATATAAAAGCAAGAAGTAAGGCTGAATGAAACTTTTTAAAGCGCTGGGCAAGCCAATTTTGGAGCACTGTGAGCCATTTGGTCCCACTAAGAAGGGATGTGTTAACATCGGAGAAGATGAGTGCAATATCAATTGATGAATAAGGGAACATATTTTAATCACTTTTGATAGATTGAAATGCAGGAAGAACTCAGAAGATCAAGCAACAACTGTGGAAAAGAGTGCAATTGATGTTTAGGGCCGCGGAGAGAAGGCAGCTCTGATCGCCTGGAATGGTGGTCACATTCTTGGAGCAGATGCTGATGAGATGAAGGAAAGGGTGAAAGTGAAAAGCATTTTTACAGGAAACTGCGAGGGAAGAGGTATGGACCAGATAACTGTTGGAGCCGGTATGTTTCTAATGAAGAGGGACGACAATTTATTTCCTTTGATTGAGACAAAGAGATCGAGCAAGGTAAGGCAGTTGTTAAAATTGACCAAGTGTACTTAAGGTCAGTGTGGACGTTGGTGGCCAATGTGATGAAATTCACGGCCTCAGAGCAGGTGCCTGAAACAGCATCGATGCAGTCATCAATGTCATAAGTGGACAGGCGGCTGGACACAAGTTCAGGACGCAGACACTGAAGTACTAGGGGCAGGATGGGAACAACTAAACGATAGACAAGATGTGGGGACTGTGGTGTGCCTGAGGAACATGGCATTCAAGATGATTCTGGGGTTCCAAGAGATTCTTAGAATTCAGGCAAGGCAGGATCCCGGAATTCAGAGGAGGTTCTTGGAGGTCCAGCAGGATCTAGGAGTTCTGGCAGAATCTTGGAGTTCTCTGGGGGAGTCGCATAACTTCTGGGCAGGGCCCGGACCTCCGAGGAAGGAACACGGGGGGCCTGCGCAGGTCACAGAGCACATGGGTAGGTTGCGGAGCACAACGCAACGGCAGCAAGGGGTAGGAAGGGGCAGAGTCCCCCGTCGGGCAACAGCAGTCCGGCCAGTCTTGCCCAACGGAGGCAAGGGATAGAAAGGAAACATCGTCCAGGGTGATTGCCAGATTTACTCGAAAAACTCGTCATTAATGATGGTACTCCAAGCCAGGGCAAACCGGAGGAGCAGGATAAGCAGGACAACCAGGGGTGAGGAGGATAAGCAGGACAACCAGGGGTGAGCAGGATAAACAGGACAACCAGGGGTGAGGAGGATAAGAAGGACAACCAGGGGTGAGCAGGATAAACAGGACAACCAGGGGTGAGCAGGATAAGCAGGACAACCAGGGGTGAGCTGGATAAGCAGGACAACCAGGGGTGCGGAGGATAAGCAGGACAACCAGGGGTGAGCAGGATAAACAGGACAACCAGGGGTGAGGAGGATAGGCAGGACAACCAGGGGTGAGCAGGATAAGCAGGACAACCAGGGGTGAGGAGGATAAGCAGGACAACCAGGGGTGAGCAGGATAAACAGGACAACCAGGGGTGAGGAGGATAAGAAGGACAACCAGGGGTGAGCAGGATAAACAGGACAACCAGGGGTGAGCAGGATAAGCAGGACAACCAGGGGTGAGCTGGATAAGCAGGACAACCAGGGGTGAGGAGGATAAGCAGGACAACCAGGGGTGAGGAGGATAGGCAGGACAACCAGGGGTGAGCAGGATAAGCAGGACAACCAGGGGTGAGGAGGATAAGCAGGACAACCAGGGGTGAGGAGGATAAGCAGGACAACCAGGGGTGAGCAGGATAAACAGGACAACCAGTGGTGAGGAGGATAAGCAGGACAACCAGGGGTGAGCAGGATAAGCAGGACAACCAGGGGTGAGGAGGATAAGCAGGACAACCAGGGGTGAGCAGGATAAACTGGACAACCAGGGGTGAGGAGGATAAGCAGGACAACCAGGGGTGAGCAGGATGAACAGGACAACCAGGGGTGAGCAGGATAAGCAGGACAACCAGGGGTGAGCTGGATAAGCAGGACAACCAGGGGTGAGCAGGATAAGCAGGACAACCAGGGGTGAGCAGGATAAGCAGGACAACCAGGGGTGAGCAGGATAGGCAGGACAACCAGGGGTGAGCAGGATAAGCAGGACAACCAGGGCTGAGCAGGATAGGCAGGACAACCAGGGGTGAGCAGGATAGGCAGGACAACCAGGGGTGAGCAGGATAAACAGGACAACCAGGGGTGAGCTGGATAAGCAGGACAACCAGGGGTGAGCAGGATAAACAGGACAACCAGGGGTGAGCAGGATAAGCAGGACAACCAGGGGTGAACAGGATAAGCAGGACAACCAGGGGTGAGCAGGATAAGCAGGACAACCAGGGGTGAGCAGGATAGGCAGGACAACCAGGGGTGAGCAGGATAGGCAGGACAACCAGGGGTGAGCAGGATAAGCAGGACAACCAGGGGTGAGCAGGATAAGCAGGACAACCAGGGGTGAGCAGGATAGGCAGGACAACCAGGGGTGAGCAGGATAAGCAGGACAACCAGGGGTGAGGAGGATAAGCAGGACAACCAGGGGTGAGCAGGATAAGCAGGACAACCAGGGGTGAGCAGGATAAGCAGGACAACCAGGGGTGAGCAGGATAAACAGGACAACCAGGGGTGAGCAGGATAAGCAGGACAACCAGGGGTGAGCAGGATAAGCAGGACAACCAGGGGTGAGGAGGATAGGCAGGACAACCAGGGGTGAGCAGGATAGGCAGGACAACCAGGGGTGAGCAGAATAAGCAGGACAAACAGGGGTGAGCAGGATAAGCAGGACAACCAGGGGTGAGCAGGATAAGCAGGACAACCAGGGGTGAGCAGGATAAACAGGACAACCAGGGGTGAGCAGGATACGCAGGACAACCAGGGGTGAGCAGGATATACAGGACAACCAGGGGTGAGCAGGATAAGCAGGACAACCAGGGGTGACCAGGATAAGCAGGACAACCTGGGGTGAGCAGGATAAGCAGGACAACCAGGGGTGAGCAGGATAGGCAGGACAACCAGGGGTGACCAGGATAAGCAGGACAACCAGGGGTGAGCAGGATAAGCAGCACAACCAGGGGTGAGCAGGATAGGCAGGACAACCAGGGGTGAGCAGGATAAGCAGGACAACCAGGGGTGAGCAGGATAGGCAAGACAACCAGGAGTGAGCAGGATAAGCTGGACAACCAGGGGTGAGCAGGATAAGCAGGACAACCAGGGGTGACCAGGATAAGCAGGACAACCAGGAGTGAGCAGGATAAGCAGGACAACCAGGGGTGAGCAGGATAGGCAGGACAACCAGGAGTGACCAGGATAAGCAGGACAACCAGGGGTGAGCAGGATAAGCAGGACAACCAGGGGTGAGCAGGATAGACAGGACAACCAGGAGTGACCAGGATAAGCAGGACAACCAGGGGTAAGCAGGATAAGCAGGACAACCAGGGGTGAGCAGGATAGGCAAGACAACCAGGAGTGAACAGGATAAGCAGGACAACCAGGAGTGAGCAGGATAAGCAGGACAACCAGGAGTGAGCAGGATAAGCAGGACAAACAGGGGTGAGCAGGATAGGCAGGACAACCAGGGGTGAGCAGGATAAGCAGGACAAACAGGGGTGAGCAGGATAAGCAGGACAACCAGGAGTGAGCTGGATAAGCAGGACAAACAGGGGTGAGCAGGATAAGCAGGACAACCAGGGGTGACCAGGATAAGCAGGACAACCAGCGGTGAGCAGGATAAGCAGGACAACCAGGGGTGAGCAGGATAGGCAGGACAACCAGGGGTGACCAGGATAAGCAGGACAACCAGGGGTGAGCAGGATAAGCAGGACAACCAGGGGTGAGCAGGATAGGCAGGACAACCAGGAGTGACCAGGATAAGCAGGACAACCAGGGGTAAGCAGGATAAGCAGGACAACCAGGGGTGAGCAGGATAGGCAAGACAACCAGGAGTGAGCAGGATAGGCAGGACAACCAGGGGTGAGCAGGATAAGCAGGACAACCAGGGGTGAGCAGGATAGGCAGGACAACCAGGGGTGAGCAGGATAGGCAGGACAACCAGGGGTGAGCAGGATATGCAGGACAACCAGGGGTGAGCAGGATAGGCAGGACAACCAGGGGTGAGCAGGATAAGCAGGACAACCAGGGGTGAGCAGGATAGACAGGACAACCAGGGGTGAGCAGGATAAGCAGGACAACCAGGGGTGAGCAGGATAAGCAGGACAACCAGGGGTGAGCAGGATAAGCAGGACAACCAGGGTTGAGCAGGATAGGCAGGACAACCAGGGGTGAGCAGGATAAGCAGGACAACCAGGGGTGAGCAGGATAGGCAGGACAACCAGGGGTGAGCATGATAGACAGGACAACCAGGGGTGAGCAGGATAAGCAGGACAACCAGGGGTGAGCAGGATAAGCAGGACAACCAGGGGTGAGCAAGATAGGCAGGACAACCAGGGGTGAGCAGGATAAGCAGGACAACCAGGGGTGAGCAGGATAAGCAGGACAACCAGGGGTGAGCATGATAAGCAGAACCAGGGGTGAGCAGGATAAGCAGGACAACCAGGGGTGAGCAGGATAAGCAGGACAACCAGGGGTGAGCAGGATAGGCAGGACAACCAGGGGTGAGCAGGATAAGCAGGACAACCAGGGGTGAGCAGAATAAGCAGGACAACCAGGGGTGAGCAGGATAGGCAGGACAACCAGGGGTGAAAAGGATAGGCAGGACAACCAGGGGTGAGCAGGATAGACAGGACAACCAGGGGTGAGCAGGATAAGCAGGACAACCAGGAGTGAGCAGGATAAGCAGGACAACCAGGGGTGAGCAGGATAGGCAGGACAACCAGGGGTGAGCAGGATAAGCAGGACAACCAGGGGTGAGCAGGATAAGCAGGACAACCAGGGGTGAGCAGGATAGGCAGGATAACCAGGAGTGACCAGGATAAGCAGGACAACCAGGAGTGAGCAGGATAAGCAGGACAACCAGGGGTGAGCAGGATAAGCAGGACAACCAGGGGTGTGCAGGATAAGCAGGACAACCAGGGGTGAGCAGGATAAGCAGGACAACCAGGGGTGAGCAGGATAAGCAGGACAACCAGTGGTGAGCAGGATAAGCAGGACAACCAGGGGAGAGCAGGATAAGCAGGACAACCAGTGGTGAGCAGGATAAGCAGGACAACCAGTGGTGAGCAGGATAAGCAGGACAACCGGGGGTGAGCAGGATAAGCAGGACAACCAGGGGTGAGCAGGATAGGCAGGACAACCAGGGGTGAGCAGGATAGGCAGGACAAACAGGGGTGAGGAGGACAGGCAGGACAACCAGGGGTGAGCAGGATAAGCAGGACAACCAGTGGTGAGCAGGATAAGCAGGACAACCAGTGGTGAGCAGGATAAGCAGGACAACCAGGGGTGAGCAGGATAAGCAGGACAACCAGGGGTGAGCAGGATAAGCAGGACAACCAGGGGTGAGCAGGATAGGCAGGACAACCAGGGGTGAGCAGGATAAGCAGGACAACCAGGGGTGTGCAGGATAAGCAGGACAACCAGGGGTGAGCAGGATAAGCAGGACAACCAGGGGTGAGCAGGATAAGCAGGACAACCAGGGTTGAGCAGGATAAGCAGGACAACCAGGGGTGAGCAGGATAAACAGGACAACCAGGGGTGAGCAGGATAGGCAGGACAACCAGGGGTGAGCAGGATAGGCAGGACAACCAAGGGTGAGCAGAATAAGCAGGACAAACAGGGGTGAGCAGGATAAGCAGGACAACCAGGGGTGAGCAGGATAGGCAGGACAACCAGGGGTGAGCAGGATAAGCAGGACAACCAGGGGTGAGCAGGATAGGCAGGACAACCAAGGGTGAGCAGAATAAGCAGGACAAACAGGGGTGAGCAGGATAAGCAGGACAACCAGGGGTGAGCAGGATATGCAGGACAACCAGGGGTGAGCAGGATAAGCAGGACAACCAGGGGTGAGCAGGATAGGCAGGACAACCAAGGGTGAGCAGAATAAGCAGGACAAACAGGGGTGAGCAGGATAAGCAGGACAACCAGGGGTGAGCAGGATACGCAGGACAACCAGGGGTGAGCAGGATATACAGGACAACCAGGGGTGAGCAGGATAAGCAGGACAACCAGGGGTGACCAGGATAAGCAGGACAACCTGGGGTGAGCAGGATAAGCAGGACAACCAGGGGTGAGCAAGATAGGCAGGACAACCAGGGGTGACCAGGATAAGCAGGACAACCAGGGGTGAGCAGGATAAGCAGCACAACCAGGGGTGAGCAGGATAGGCAGGACAACCAGGGGTGAGCAGGATAAGCAGGACAACCAGGGGTGAGCAGGATAGGCAAGACAACCAGGTGTGAGCAGGATAAGCTGGACAACCAGGGGTGAGCAGGATAAGCAGGACAACCAGGGGTGACCAGGATAAGCAGGACAACCAGGAGTGAGCAGGATAAGCAGGACAACCAGGGGTGAGCAGGATAGGCAGGACAACCAGGGGTGACCAGGATAAGCAGGACAACCAGGGGTAAGCAGGATAAGCAGGACAACCAGGGGTGAGCAGGATAGGCAAGACAACCAGGAGTGAGCAGGATAAGCAGGACAACCAGGAGTGAGCAGGATAAGCAGGATAACCAGGAGTGAGCAGGATAAGCAGGACAAACAGGGGTGAGCAGGATAGGCAGGACAACCAGGGGTGAGCAGGATAAGCAGGACAACCAGGGGTGAGCAGGATAAGCAGGACAACCAGGGGTGAGGAGGATAGGCAGGACAACCAGGGGTGAGCAGGATAAGCAGGACAACCAGGGGTGAGCAGGATAGGCAGGACAACCAGGGGTGACCAGGATAAGCAGGACAACCAGGGGTGAGCAGGATAAGCAGGACAACCAGGGGTGAGCAGGATAGGCAGGACAACCAGGGGTGAGCAGGATAAGCAGGACAACCAGGGGTGAGCAGGATAAGCAGGACAACCAGGGGTGAGCAGGATAAGCAGGACAACCAGGGGTGAGCAGGATAAGCAGGACAACCAGGGGTGAGCAGGATAGGCAGGACAACCAGGGGTGACCAGGATAAGCAGGACAACCAGGGGTGAGCAGGATAAGCAGGACAACCAGGGGTGAGCAGGATAGGCAGGACAACCAGGAGTGACCAGGATAAGCAGGACAACCAGGGGTAAGCAGGATAAGCAGGACAACCAGGGGTGAGCAGGATAGGCAAGACAACCAGGAGTGAGCAGGATAAGCAGGACAACCAGGGGTGAGCAGGATAAGCAGGACAACCAGGAGTGAGCAGGATAAGCAGGACAAACAGGGGTGAGCAGGATAGGCAGGACAACCAGGGGTGACCAGGATAAGCAGGACAACCAGGGGTGAGCAGGATAAGCAGGACCACCAGGGGTGAGCAGGATAGGCAGGACAACCAGGAGTGACCAGGATAAGCAGGACAACCAGGGGTAAGCAGGATAAGCAGGACAACCAGTGTGAGCAGGATAGGCAAGACAACCAGGAGTGAGCAGGATAAGCAGGACAACCAGGAGTGAGCAGGATAAGCAATACAACCAGGAGTGAGCAGGATAAGCAGGAAAAACAGGGGTGAGCAGGATAGGCAGGACAACCAGGGGTGAGCAGGATAAGCAGGACAACCAGGGGTGAGCAGGATAAGCAGGACAACCAGGGGTGAGCAATATAGGCAGGACAACCAGGGGTGACCAGGATAAGTAGGACAACCAGGGGTGAGCAGGATAAGCAGGACAAACAGGGGTGAGCAGGATAGGCAGGACAACCAGGAGTGAGCAGGATAAGCAGGAGAAACAGGGGTGAGCAGGATAAGCAGGACAACCAGGGGTGACCAGGATAAGCAGGACAACCAGGGGTGAGCAAGATAGGCAGGACAACCAGGGGTGACCAGGATAAGCAGGACAACCAGGGGTGAGCAGGATAAGCAGCACAACCAGGGGTGAGCAGGATAGGCAGGACAACCAGGGGTGAGCAGGATAAGCAGGACAACCAGGGGTGAGCAGGATAGGCAAGACAACCAGGTGTGAGCAGGATAAGCTGGACAACCAGGGGTGAGCAGGATAAGCAGGACAACCAGGGGTGACCAGGATAAGCAGGACAACCAGGAGTGAGCAGGATAAGCAGGACAACCAGGGGTGAGCAGGATAGGCAGGACAACCAGGGGTGACCAGGATAAGCAGGACAACCAGGGGTGAGCAGGATAAGCAGGACAACCAGGGGTGAGCAGGATAGACAGGACAACCAGGAGTGACCAGGATAAGCAGGACAACCAGGGGTAAGCAGGATAAGCAGGACAACCAGGGGTGAGCAGGATAGGCAAGACAACCAGGAGTGAGCAGGATAAGCAGGACAACCAGGAGTGAGCAGGATAAGCAGGATAACCAGGAGTGAGCAGGATAAGCAGGACAAACAGGGGTGAGCAGGATAGGCAGGACAACCAGGGGTGAGCAGGATAAGCAGGACAACCAGGGGTGAGCAGGATAAGCAGGACAACCAGGGGTGAGCAGGATAAGCAGGACAACCAGGGGTGAGCAGGATAGGCAGGACAACCAGGGGTGACCAGGATAAGCAGGACAACCAGGGGTGAGCAGGATAAGCAGGACAACCAGGGGTGAGCAGGATAGGCAGGACAACCAGGGGTGAGCAGGATAAGCAGGACAACCAGGGGTGAGCAGGATAAGCAGGACAACCAGGGGTGAGCAGGATAAGCAGGACAACCAGGGGTGAGCAGGATAAGCAGGACAACCAGGGGTGAGCAGGATAGGCAGGACAACCAGGGGTGACCAGGATAAGCAGGACAACCAGGGGTGAGCAGGATAAGCAGGACAACCAGGGGTGAGCAGGATAGGCAGGACAACCAGGAGTGACCAGGATAAGCAGGACAACCAGGGGTAAGCAGGATAAGCAGGACAACCAGTGGTGAGCAGGATAGGCAAGACAACCAGGAGTGAGCAGGATAAGCAGGACAACCAGGGGTGAGCAGGATAAGCAGGACAACCAGGAGTGAGCAGGATAAGCAGGACAAACAGGGGTGAGCAGGATAGGCAGGACAACCAGGGGTGACCAGGATAAGCAGGACAACCAGGGGTGAGCAGGATAAGCAGGACCACCAGGGGTGAGCAGGATAGGCAGGACAACCAGGAGTGACCAGGATAAGCAGGACAACCAGGGGTAAGCAGGATAAGCAGGACAACCAGGGGTGAGCAGGATAGGCAAGACAACCAGGAGTGAGCAGGATAAGCAGGACAACCAGGAGTGAGCAGGATAAGCAATACAACCAGGAGTGAGCAGGATAAGCAGGAAAAACAGGGGTGAGCAGGATAGGCAGGACAACCAGGGGTGACCAGGATAAGTAGGACAACCAGGGGTGAGCAGGATAAGCAGGAGAAACAGGGGTGAGCAGGATAAGCAGGACAACCAGGGGTGACCAGGATAAGTAGGACAACCAGGGGTGAGCAGGATACGCAGGACAACCAGGGGTGAGCAGGATAAGCAGGACAACCAGGGGTGAGCAGGATAAACAGGACAACCAGGGGTGAGCAGGATAGGCAGGACAAACAGGGGTGAGCAGGATAAGCAGGACAACCAGGAGTGAGCAGGATAGGCAAGACAACCAGTGGTGAGCAGGATAAGCAGGACAACCAGGGGTGAGCAGGATAGGCAAGACAACCAGGGGTGAGCAGGATAAGCAGGACAACCAGGGGTGAGCAGGATAAGCAGGACAACCAGGGGTGAGCAGGATAAGCAGGACAACCAGGGGTGAGCAGGATAAGCTGGACAACCAGGGGTGAGCAGGATAAGCATGACAACCAGGGGTGAGCAGGATAGACAGGACAACCAGGGGTGAGCAGGATAAGCAGGACAACCAGTGGTAAGCAGGATAGACAGGACAACCAGGGGTGAGCAGGATAAGCAGGACAACCAGGGGTAAGCAGGATAAACAGGACAACCAGGGGTGAGCAGGATAGGCAGGACAACCAGTGGTGTGCAGGATAGGTAGGACAACCAGGGGTGAGCAGGATAAGCAGGACAACCAGGGGTGAGCAGGATAGGCAGGACAACCAGGGGTGAGCAGGATAAGCAGGACAACCAGGGGTGAGCAGGATAGACAGGACAACCAGGGGTGAGCAGGATAAGCAGGACAACCAGGGGTGAGCAGGATAAGCAGGACAACCAGGGGTGAGCAGGATAAGCAGGACAACCAGGGGTGAGCAGGATAGGCAGGACAACCAGGGGTGAGCAGGATAAGCAGGACAACCAGGGGTGAGCAGGATAGGCAGGACAACCAGGGGTGAGCATGATAGACAGGACAACCAGGGGTGAGCAGGATAAGCAGGACAACCAGGGGTGAGCAGGATAAGCAGGACAACCAGGGGTGAGCAAGATAGGCAGGACAACCAGGGGTGAGCAGGATAAGCAGGACAACCAGGGGTGAGCAGGATAAGCAGGACAACCAGGGGTGAGCATGATAAGCAGAACCAGGGGTGAGCAGGATAAGCAGGACAACCAGGGGTGAGCAGGATACGCAGGACAACCAGGGGTGAGCAGGATATACAGGACAACCAGGGGTGAGCAGGATAAGCAGGACAACCAGGGGTGACCAGGATAAGCAGGACAACCTGGGGTGAGCAGGATAAGCAGGACAACCAGGGGTGAGCAAGATAGGCAGGACAACCAGGGGTGACCAGGATAAGCAGGACAACCAGGGGTGAGCAGGATAAGCAGCACAACCAGGGGTGAGCAGGATAGGCAGGACAACCAGGGGTGAGCAGGATAAGCAGGACAACCAGGGGTGAGCAGGATAGGCAAGACAACCAGGTGTGAGCAGGATAAGCTGGACAACCAGGGGTGAGCAGGATAAGCAGGACAACCAGGGGTGACCAGGATAAGCAGGACAACCAGGAGTGAGCAGGATAAGCAGGACAACCAGGGGTGAGCAGGATAGGCAGGACAACCAGGGGTGACCAGGATAAGCAGGACAACCAGGGGTGAGCAGGATAAGCAGGACAACCAGGGGTGAGCAGGATAGACAGGACAACCAGGAGTGACCAGGATAAGCAGGACAACCAGGGGTAAGCAGGATAAGCAGGACAACCAGGGGTGAGCAGGATAGGCAAGACAACCAGGAGTGAGCAGGATAAGCAGGACAACCAGGAGTGAGCAGGATAAGCAGGATAACCAGGAGTGAGCAGGATAAGCAGGACAAACAGGGGTGAGCAGGATAGGCAGGACAACCAGGGGTGAGCAGGATAAGCAGGACAACCAGGGGTGAGCAGGATAAGCAGGACAACCAGGGGTGAGCAGGATAGGCAGGACAACCAGGGGTGACCAGGATAAGCAGGACAACCAGGGGTGAGCAGGATAAGCAGGACAACCAGGGGTGAGCAGGATAGGCAGGACAACCAGGGGTGAGCAGGATAAGCAGGACAACCAGGGGTGAGCAGGATAAGCAGGACAACCAGGGGTGAGCAGGATAAGCAGGACAACCAGGGGTGAGCAGGATAAGCAGGACAACCAGGGGTGAGCAGGATAGGCAGGACAACCAGGGGTGACCAGGATAAGCAGGACAACCAGGGGTGAGCAGGATAGGCAGGACAACCAGGGGTGAGCAGGATAGGCAAGACAACCAGGAGTGAGCAGGATAAGCAGGACAACCAGGGGTGAGCAGGATAAGCAGGACAACCAGGAGTGAGCAGGATAAGCAGGACAAACAGGGGTGAGCAGGATAGGCAGGACAACCAGGGGTGACCAGGATAAGCAGGACAACCAGGGGTGAGCAGGATAAGCAGGACCCCCAGGGGTGAGCAGGATAGGCAGGACAACCAGGAGTGACCAGGATAAGCAGGACAACCAGGAGTGAGCAGGATAAGCAGGACAACCAGGAGTGAGCAGGATAAGCAATACAACCAGGAGTGAGCAGGATAAGCAGGAAAAACAGGGGTGAGCAGGATAGGCAGGACAACCAGGGGTGAGCAGGATAAGCAGGACAAACAGGGGTGAGCAGGATAGGCAGGACAACCAGGGGTGAGCAGGATAGGCAGGACAAACAGGGGTGAGCAGGATAAGCAGGACAACCAGGAGTGAGCAGGATAAGTAGGACAACCAGGGGTGAGCAGGATAAGCAGGACAAACAGGGGTGAGCAGGATAAGCAGGACAACCAGGAGTGAGCAGGATAAGCAGGACAACCAGGGGTGAGCAGGATAAGCAGGACAACCAGGAGTGAGCAGGATAAGTAGGACAACCAGGGGTGAGCAGGATAAGCAGGACAACCAGGGGTGACCAGGATAAGTAGGACAACCAGGGGTGAGCAGGATAGGCAGGACAACCAGGAGTGAGCAGGATAAGCAGGAGAAACAGGGGTGAGCAGGATAAGCAGGACAACCAGGGGTGACCAGGATAAGCAGGACAACCAGGGGTGAGCAAGATAGGCAGGACAACCAGGGGTGACCAGGATAAGCAGGACAACCAGGGGTGAGCAGGATAAGCAGCACAACCAGGGGTGAGCAGGATAGGCAGGACAACCAGGGGTGAGCAGGATAAGCAGGACAACCAGGGGTGAGCAGGATAGGCAAGACAACCAGGTGTGAGCAGGATAAGCTGGACAACCAGGGGTGAGCAGGATAAGCAGGACAACCAGGGGTGACCAGGATAAGCAGGACAACCAGGAGTGAGCAGGATAAGCAGGACAACCAGGGGTGAGCAGGATAGGCAGGACAACCAGGGGTGACCAGGATAAGCAGGACAACCAGGGGTGAGCAGGATAAGCAGGACAACCAGGGGTGAGCAGGATAGACAGGACAACCAGGAGTGACCAGGATAAGCAGGACAACCAGGGGTAAGCAGGATAAGCAGGACAACCAGGGGTGAGCAGGATAGGCAAGACAACCAGGAGTGAGCAGGATAAGCAGGACAACCAGGAGTGAGCAGGATAAGCAGGATAACCAGGAGTGAGCAGGATAAGCAGGACAAACAGGGGTGAGCAGGATAGGCAGGACAACCAGGGGTGAGCAGGATAAGCAGGACAACCAGGGGTGAGCAGGATAAGCAGGACAACCAGGGGTGAGCAGGATAGGCAGGACAACCAGGGGTGACCAGGATAAGCAGGACAACCAGGGGTGAGCAGGATAAGCAGGACAACCAGGGGTGAGCAGGATAGGCAGGACAACCAGGGGTGACCAGGATAAGCAGGACAACCAGGGGTGAGCAGGATAAGCAGGACAACCAGGGGTGAGCAGGATAGGCAGGACAACCAGGGGTGAGCAGGATAAGCAGGACAACCAGGGGTGAGCAGGATAAGCAGGACAACCAGGGGTGAGCAGGATAAGCAGGACAACCAGGGGTGAGCAGGATAAGCAGGACAACCAGGGGTGAGCAGGATAGGCAGGACAACCAGGGGTGACCAGGATAAGCAGGACAACCAGGGGTGAGCAGGATAAGCAGGACAACCAGGGGTGAGCAGGATAGGCAGGACAACCAGGAGTGACCAGGATAAGCAGGACAACCAGGGGTAAGCAGGATAAGCAGGACAACCAGGGGTGAGCAGGATAGGCAAGACAACCAGGAGTGAGCAGGATAAGCAGGACAACCAGGGGTGAGCAGGATAAGCAGGACAACCAGGAGTGAGCAGGATAAGCAGGACAAACAGGGGTGAGCAGGATAGGCAGGACAACCAGGGGTGACCAGGATAAGCAGGACAACCAGGGGTGAGCAGGATAAGCAGGACCACCAGGGGTGAGCAGGATAGGCAGGACAACCAGGAGTGACCAGGATAAGCAGGACAACCAGGGGTAAGCAGGATAAGCAGGACAACCAGGGGTGAGCAGGATAGGCAAGACAACCAGGAGTGAGCAGGATAAGCAGGACAACCAGGAGTGAGCAGGATAAGCAATACAACCAGGAGTGAGCAGGATAAGCAGGAAAAACAGGGGTGAGCAGGATAGGCAGGACAACCAGGGGTGAGCAGGATAAGCAGGACAACCAGGGGTGAGCAGGATAAGCAGGACAACCAGGGGTGAGCAGGATAAGTAGGACAACCAGGGGTGAGCAGGATAGGCAGGAGAACCAGGGGTGAGCAGGATAAGCAGGACAACCAGGGGTGAGCAGGATAGGCAGGACAAACAGGGGTGAGCAGGATAAACAGGACAACCAGGGGTGAGCAGGATAAGCAGGACAACCAGGAGTGAGCAGGATAAGTAGGACAACCAGGGGTGAGCAGGATAAGCAGGACAACCAGGGGTGAGCAGGATAGGCAGGACAACCAGGGGTGAGCAGGATAAGCAGGACAACCAGGGGTGACCAGGATAAGTAGGACAACCAGGGGTGAGCAGGATAAGCAGGACAACCAGGAGTGAGCAGGATAAGCAGGAGAAACAGGGGTGAGCAGGATAAGCAGGACAACCAGGGGTGACCAGGATAAGTAGGACAACCAGGGGTGAGCAGGATACGCAGGACAACCAGGGGTGAGCAGGATAAGCAGGACAACCAGGGGTGAGCAGGATAAACAGGACAACCAGGGGTGAGCAGGATAGGCAAGACAACCAGTGGTGAGCAGGATAAGCAGGACAACCAGGGGCGAGCAGGATAGGCAAGACAACCAGGGGTGAGCAGGATAAGCAGGACAACCAGGGGTGAGCAGGATACGCAGGACAACCAGGGGTGAGCAGGATAAGCAGGACAACCAGGGGTGAGCAGGATAAGCAGGACAACCAGGGGTGAGCAGGATAAGCAGGACAACCAGGGGTGAGCAGGATAAGCAGGACAACCAGGGGTGAGCAGGATACGCAGGACAACCAGGGGTGAGCAGGATAAGCAGGACAACCAGGGGTGAGCAGGATAAGCTGGACAACCAGGGGTGAGCAGGATAAGCATGACAACCAGGGGTGAGCAGGATAAGCAGGACAACCAGGGGTGAGCAGGATAAGCTGGACAACCAGGGGTGAGCAGGATAAGCATGACAACCAGGGGTGAGCAGGATAGGCAGGACAACCAGGGGTGAGCAGGATAAGCAGGACAACCAGTGGTAAGCAGGATAGACAGGACAACCAGGGGTGAGCAGGATAAACAGGACAACCAGGGGTAAGCAGGATAAACAGGACAACCAGGGGTGAGCAGGATAGGCAGGACAACCAGTGGTGTGCAGGATAGGTAGGACAACCAGGGGTGAGCAGGATAAGCAGGACAACCAGGGGTGAGCAGGATAGGCAGGACAACCAGGGGTGAGCAGGATAAGCAGGACAACCAGGGGTGAGCAGGATAGACAGGACAACCAGGGGTGAGCAGGATAAGCAGGACAACCAGGGGTGAGCAGGATAAGCAGGACAACCAGGGGTGAGCAGGATAAGCAGGACAACCAGGGGTGAGCAGGATAGGCAGGACAACCAGGGGTGAGCAGGATAAGCAGGACAACCAGGGGTGAGCAGGATAGGCAGGACAACCAGGGGTGAGCATGATAGACAGGACAACCAGGGGTGAGCAGGATAAGCAGGACAACCAGGGGTGAGCAGGATAAGCAGGACAACCAGGGGTGAGCAAGATAGGCAGGACAACCAGGGGTGAGCAGGATAAGCAGGACAACCAGGGGTGAGCAGGATAAGCAGGACAACCAGGGGTGAGCATGATAAGCAGAACCAGGGTAGAGCAGGATAAGCAGGACAACCAGGGGTGAGCAGGATAAGCAGGACAACCAGGGGTGAGCAGGATAGGCAGGACAACCAGGGGTGAGCAGGATAAGCAGGACAACCAGGGGTGAGCAGAATAAGCAGGACAACCAGGGGTGAGCAGGATAGGCAGGACAACCAGGGGTGAAAAGGATAGGCAGGACAACCAGGGGTGAGCAGGATAGACAGGACAACCAGGGGTGAGCAGGATAAGCAGGACAACCAGGGGTGAGCAGGATAAGCAGGACAACCAGGGGTGAGCAGGATAAGCAGGACAACCAGGGGTGAGCAGGATAAGCAGGACAACCAGGAGTGAGCAGGATAAGCAGGACAACCAGGGGTGAGCAGGATAGGCAGGACAACCAGGGGTGAGCAGGATAAGCAGGACAACCAGGGGTGAGCAGGATAAGCAGGACTACCAGGGGTGAGCAGGATAGGCAGGATAACCAGGAGTGACCAGGATAAGCAGGACAACCAGGAGTGAGCAGGATAAGCAGGACAACCAGGGGTGAGCAGGATAAGCAGGACAACCAGGGGTGTGCAGGATAGGCAGGACAACCAGGGGTGAGCAGGATAAGCAGGACAACCAGGGGTGAGCAGGATAAGCAGGACAACCAGGGGTGAGCAGGATAAGCAGGACAACCAGGGGTGAGCAGGATAGGCAGGACAACCAGGGGTGAGCAGGATAAGCAGGACAACCAGGGGTGAGCAGGATAAGCAGGACAACCAGGGGTGAGCAGGATAAGCAGGACAACCAGGGGTGAGCAGGATAGGCAGGACAACCAGGGGTGAGCAGGATAGGCAGGACAACCAGGGGTGAGCAGAATAAGCAGGACAAACAGGGGTGAGCAGGATAAGCAGGACAACCAGGGGTGAGCAGGATAAGCAGGACAACCAGGGGTGAGCAGGATAAACAGGACAACCAGGGGTGAGCAGGATACGCAGGACAACCAGGGGTGAGCAGGATATACAGGACAACCAGGGGTGAGCAGGATAAGCAGGACAACCAGGGGTGACCAGGATAAGCAGGACAACCTGGGGTGAGCAGGATAAGCAGGACAACCAGGGGTGAGCAGGATAGGCAGGACAACCAGGGGTGACCAGGATAAGCAGGACAACCAGGGGTGAGCAGGATAAGCAGCACAACCAGGGGTGAGCAGGATAGGCAGGACAACCAGGGGTGAGCAGGATAAGCAGGACAACCAGGGGTGAGCAGGATAGGCAAGACAACCAGGTGTGAGCAGGATAAGCTGGACAACCAGGGGTGAGCAGGATAAGCAGGACAACCAGGGGTGACCAGGATAAGCAGGACAACCAGGAGTGAGCAGGATAAGCAGGACAACCAGGGGTGAGCAGGATAGGCAGGACAACCAGGGGTGACCAGGATAAGCAGGACAACCAGGGGTGAGCAGGATAAGCAGGACAACCAGGGGTGAGCAGGATAAGCAGGACAAACAGGGGTGAGCAGGATAAGCAGGACAACCAGGAGTGAGCAGGATAAGCAGGACAAACAGGGGTGACCAGGATAAGCAGGACAACCAGGGGTGAGCAGGATAAGCAGGACAACCAGGGGTGAGCAGGATAGGCAGGACAACCAGGGGTGACCAGGATAAGCAGGACAACCAGGGGTGAGCAGGATAAGCAGGACAACCAGGGGTGAGCAGGATAGGCAGGACAACCAGGAGTGACCAGGATAAGCAGGACAACCAGGGGTAAGCAGGATAAGCAGGACAACCAGGGGTGAGCAGGATAAGCAGGACAACCAGGGGTGAGCAGGATAAGCAGGACAACCAGGGGTGAGCAGGATAGGCAGGACAACCAGGGGTGAGCAGGATAAGCAGGACAACCAGGGGTAAGCAGGATAAGTAGGACAACCAGGGGTGAGCAGGATAAGCAGGACAACCAGGGGTGAGCAGGATAAGCACAACAACCAGGGGTGAGCAGGATAAGCAGGACAACCAGGGGTGAGCAGGATAAGCAGGACAACCAGGGGTAAGCAGGATAAGCAGGACAACCAGGAGTGACCAGGATAAGCAGGACAACCAGGGGTAAGCAGGATAAGCAGGACAACCAGGGGTGAGCAGGATAAGCAGGACAACCAGGGGTGAGCAGGATAAGCAGGACAACCAGGGGTGAGCAGGATAAGCAGGACAACCAGGGGTGAGCAGGATAAGCAGGACAACCAGGGGTAAGCAGGATAAGTAGGACAACCAGGGGTGAGCAGGATAAGCTGGACAACCAGGGGTAAGCAGGATAGGCAGGACAACCAGGGGTGAGCAGGATAAGCAGGACAACCAGGGGTGAGCAGGATAAGCAGGACAACCAGGGGTGAGCAGGATAAGCAGGACAACCAGGGGTGAGCAGGATAAGCAGAACAACCAGGAGTGAGCAGGATAAGCAGGACAACCAGGGGTGAGCAGGATAAGCAGGACAAACAGGGGTGAGCAGGATAAGCAGGACAACCAGGGGTGAGCAGGATAAGCAGGACAACCAGGGGTGAGCAGGATAAGCAGGACAACCAGGGTTGAGCAGGATAAGCAGGACAACCAGGGGTGAGCAGGATAAGCAGGACAACCAGGGGTGAGCAGGATAAACAGGACAACCAGGGGTGAGCAGGATAGGCAAGACAACCAGGGGTGAGCAGGATAGGCAAGACAACCAGGGGTGAGCAGGATAAGCTGGACAACCAGGGGTGAGCAGGATAAGCAGGACAACCAGGGGTGAGCAGGATAAACAGGACAACCAGGGGTGAGCAGGATAGGCAAGACAACCAGGGGTGAGCAGGATAGGCAAGACAACCAGGGGTGAGCAGGATAAGCAGGACAACCAGGGGTGAGCAGGATAAGCAGGACAACCAGGGGTGAGCAGGATAGGCAAGACAACCAGGGGTGAGCAGGATAGGCAGGACAACCAGGGGTGAGCAGGATAAGCAGGACAACCAGGGGTAAGCAGGATAGACAGGACAACCAGGGGTGAGCAGGATAAGCAGGACAACCAGGGGTAAGCAGGATAGGCAGGACAACCAGGGGTGAGCAGGATAAGCAGGACAACCAGGGGTAAGCAGGATAGACAGGACAACCAGGGGTGAGCAGGATAAGCAGGACAACCAGGGGTAAGCAGGATAAACAGCACAACCAGGGGTGAGCAGGATAGGCAGGACAACCAGTGGTGAGCAGGATAGGTAGGACAACCAGGGGTGAGCAGGATAAGCAGGACAACCAGGGGTGAGCAGGATAGGCAGGACAACCAGGGGTGAGCAGGATAAGCAGGACAACCAGGGGTGAGCAGGATAGACAGGACAACCAGGGGTGAGCAGGATAAGCAGGACAACCAGGGGTGAGCAGGATAGGCAGGACAACCAGGGGTGAGCAGGATAGGCAGGACAACCAGGGGTGACCAGGATAAGCAGGACAACCAGGAGTGAGCAGGATAAGCAGGACAACCAGGGGTGAGCAGGATAGGCAGGACAACCAGGGGTGACCAGGATAAGCAGGACAACCAGGGGTGAGCAGGATAAGCAGGACAACCAGGGGTGAGCAGGATAGGCAGGACAACCAGGAGTGACCAGGATAAGCAGGACAACCAGGGGTAAGCAGGATAAGCAGGACAACCAGGGGTGAGCAGGATAGGCAAGACAACCAGGAGTGAGCAGGATAAGCAGGACAACCAGGAGTGAGCAGGATAAGCAGGACAACCAGGAGTGAGCAGGATAAGCAGGACAAACAGGGGTGAGCAGGATAGGCAGGACAACCAGGGGTGAGCAGGATAAGCAGGACAAACAGGGGTGAGCAGGATAGGCAGGACAACCAGGGGTGAGCAGGATAAGCAGGACAAACAGGGGTGAGCAGGATAGGCAGGACAACCAGGGGTGTGCAGTATAAGCAGGACAAACAGGAGTGAGCAGGATAGGCAGGACAACCAGGGCTGAGCAGGATAAGCAGGACAACCAGGGGTGAGCAGGATAAGCAGGACAACCAGGGGTGAGCAGGATAAGCAGGACAACCAGGGGTGAGCAGGATAAGCAGGACAACCAGGGGTGAGCAGGATAAGCAGGACAACCAGGGGTGAGCAGGATAAGCAGGACAACCAGGGGTAAGCAGGATAAACAGCACAACCAGGGGTGAGCAGGATAGGCAGGACAACCAGGGGTGAGCAGGATAAGCAGGACAACCAGGGGTGAGCAGGATAGGCAGGACAACCAGGGGTGAGCAGGATAAGCAGATCAACCAGGGGTGAGCAGGATAAGCAGGACAACCAGGGGTGAGCAGGATAGGCAGGACAACCAGGGGTGAGCAGGATAAGCAGATCAACCAGGGGTGAGCAGGATAGACAGGACAACCAGGGGTGAGCAGGATAAGCAGGACAACCAGGGGTGAGCAGGATAGGGAGGACAACCAGGGGTGACCAGGATAAGCAGAACAACCAGGAGTGAGCAGGATAAGCAGGACAACCAGGGGTGAGCAGGATAGGCAGGACAACCAGGGGTGACCAGGATAAGCAGGACAACCAGGGGTGAGCAGGATAAGCAGGACAACCAGGGGTGAGCAGGATAGGCAGGACAACCAGGAGTGACCAGGATAAGCAGGACAACCAGGGGTGAGCAGGATAAGCAGGACAACCAGGGGTGAGCAGGATAGGCAAGACAACCAGGGATGAGCAGGATAAGCAGGACAACCAGGGGTGAGCAGGATAAGCTGGACAACCAGGGGTGAGCAGGATAAGCAGGACAACCAGGGGTAGGCAGGATAAACAGGACAACCAGGTGTGAGCAGGATCAGCAGGACAACCAGGGGTGAGCAGGATAGGCAAGACAACCAGGGGTGAGCAGGATAGGCAAGACAACCAGGGGTGAGCAGGATAAGCAGGACAACCAGGGGTGAGCAGGATAAGCAGGACAACCAGGGGTGAGCAGGATAAGCAGGACAACCAGGGGTGAGCAGGATAGGCAGGACAACCAGGGGTGAGCAGGATAAGCAGGACAACCAGGGGTAAGCAGGATAGACAGGACAACCAGGGGTGAGCAGGATAAGCAGGACAACCAGGGGTAAGCAGGATAAACAGGACAACCAGGGGTGAGCAGGATAGGCAGGACATCCAGTGGTGAGCAGGATAGGTAGGACAACCAGGGGTGAGCAGGATAAGCAGGACAACCAGGGGTGAGCAGGATAGGCAGGACAACCAGGGGTGAGCAGGATAAGCAGGACAACCAGGGGCGAGCAGGATAGACAGGACAACCAGGGGTGAGCAGGATAAGCAGGACAACCAGGGGTGAGCAGGATAGGCAGGACAACCAGGGGAGAGCAGGATAAGCAGGACAACCAGGGGTGAGCAGGATAGGCAGGACAACCAGGGGTGAGCAGGATAGACAGGACAACCAGGGGTGAGCAGGATAAGCAGGACAACCAGGGGTGAGCAGGATAAGCAGGACAACCAGGGGTGAGCAGGATAGGCAGGACAACCAGGGGTGAGCAGGATAAGCAGGATAACCAGGGGTGAGCAGGATAAGCAGGACAACCAGGGGTGAGCAGGATAGACAGGACAACCAGGGGTGAACAGGATAGGCAGGACAACCAGGGGTGAGCAGGATAGACAGGACCACCAGGGGTGAGCAGGATAAACAGGACAACCAGGGGTGAGCAGGATAAGCAGGACAACCAGGGGTGAGCAGGATAATCAGGACAACCAGGAGTGAGCAGGATAAGCAGGACAACCAGGGGTGAGCAGGATAGGCAGGACAACCAGGGGTGAGCAGGATAAGCAGGACAACCAGGGGTGAGCAGGATAAGCAGGACAACCAGGGGTGAGCAGGATAGGCAGGATAACCAGGAGTGACCAGGATAAGCAGGACAACCAGGAGTGAGCAGGATAAGCAGGACAACCAGGGGTGAGCAGGATAAGCAGGACAACCAGGGGTGAGCAGTTTAAGCAGGACAACCAGGGGTGAGCAGGATAGGCAGGACAACCAGGGGTGAGCAGGATAGGCAGGATAACCAGGAGTGAGCAGGATAGTCAAGACAAACAGGTGTGAGCAGGATAAACAGGACAACCAGGGGTGAGCAGGATAGGCAGGATAACCAGGAGTGACCAGGATAAGCAGGACAACCAGGAGTGAGCAGGATAAGCAGGACAACCAGGAGTGAGCAGGATAAGCAGGACAACCAGGATTGAGCAGGATAAGCAGGACAACCAGGGGTGAGCAGGATAGGCAGGACAACCAGGGGTGTGCAGGATAAGCAGGACAACCAGGGGTGAGCAGGATAAGCAGGACAACCAGGGGTGAGCAGGATAAGCAGGACAACCAGTGGTGAGCAGGATAAGCAGGACAACCAGGGGAGAGCAGGATAAGCAGGACAACCAGTGGTGAGCAGGATAAGCAGGACAACCAGTGGTGAGCAGGATAAGCAGGACAACCGGGGGTGAGCAGGATAAGCAGGACAACCAGGGGTGAGCAGGATAGGCAGGACAACCAGGGGTGAGCAGGATAGGCAGGACAAACAGGGGTGAGGAGGACAGGCAGGACAACCAGGGGTGAGCAGGATAAGCAGGACAACCAGTGGTGAGCAGGATAAGCAGGACAACCAGTGGTGAGCAGGATAAGCAGGACAACCAGGGGTGAGCAGGATAAGCAGGACAACCAGGGGTGAGCAGGATAAGCAGGACAACCAGGGGTGAGCAGGATAGGCAGGACAACCAGGGGTGAGCAGGATAAGCAGGACAACCAGGGGTGTGCAGGATAAGCAGGACAACCAGGGGTGAGCAGGATAAGCAGGACAACCAGGGGTGAGCAGGATAAGCAGGACAACCAGGGTTGAGCAGGATAAGCAGGACAACCAGGGGTGAGCAGGATAAACAGGACAACCAGGGGTGAGCAGGATAGGCAGGACAACCAGGGGTGAGCAGGATAGGCAGGACAACCAAGGGTGAGCAGAATAAGCAGGACAAACAGGGGTGAGCAGGATAAGCAGGACAACCAGGGGTGAGCAGGATAGGCAGGACAACCAGGGGTGAGCAGGATAAGCAGGACAACCAGGGGTGAGCAGGATAGGCAGGACAACCAAGGGTGAGCAGAATAAGCAGGACAAACAGGGGTGAGCAGGATAAGCAGGACAACCAGGGGTGAGCAGGATATGCAGGACAACCAGGGGTGAGCAGGATAAGCAGGACAACCAGGGGTGAGCAGGATAGGCAGGACAACCAAGGGTGAGCAGAATAAGCAGGACAAACAGGGGTGAGCAGGATAAGCAGGACAACCAGGGGTGAGCAGGATACGCAGGACAACCAGGGGTGAGCAGGATATACAGGACAACCAGGGGTGACCAGGATAAGCAGGACAACCAGGGGTGACCAGGATAAGCAGGACAACCTGGGGTGAGCAGGATAAGCAGGACAACCAGGGGTGAGCAAGATAGGCAGGACAACCAGGGGTGACCAGGATAAGCAGGACAACCAGGGGTGAGCAGGATAAGCAGCACAACCAGGGGTGAGCAGGATAGGCAGGACAACCAGGGGTGAGCAGGATAAGCAGGACAACCAGGGGTGAGCAGGATAGGCAAGACAACCAGGTGTGAGCAGGATAAGCTGGACAACCAGGGGTGAGCAGGATAAGCAGGACAACCAGGGGTGACCAGGATAAGCAGGACAACCAGGAGTGAGCAGGATAAGCAGGACAACCAGGGGTGAGCAGGATAGGCAGGACAACCAGGGGTGACCAGGATAAGCAGGACAACCAGGGGTAAGCAGGATAAGCAGGACAACCAGGGGTGAGCAGGATAGGCAAGACAACCAGGAGTGAGCAGGATAAGCAGGACAACCAGGAGTGAGCAGGATAAGCAGGATAACCAGGAGTGAGCAGGATAAGCAGGACAAACAGGGGTGAGCAGGATAGGCAGGACAACCAGGGGTGAGCAGGATAAGCAGGACAACCAGGGGTGAGCAGGATAAGCAGGACAACCAGGGGTGAGCAGGATAAGCAGGACAACCAGGGGTGAGCAGGATAGGCAGGACAACCAGGGGTGACCAGGATAAGCAGGACAACCAGGGGTGAGCAGGATAAGCAGGACAACCAGGGGTGAGCAGGATAGGCAGGACAACCAGGGGTGAGCAGGATAAGCAGGACAACCAGGGGTGAGCAGGATAAGCAGGACAACCAGGGGTGAGCAGGATAAGCAGGACAACCAGGGGTGAGCAGGATAAGCAGGACAACCAGGGGTGAGCAGGATAGGCAGGACAACCAGGGGTGACCAGGATAAGCAGGACAACCAGGGGTGAGCAGGATAAGCAGGACAACCAGGGGTGAGCAGGATAGGCAGGACAACCAGGAGTGACCAGGATAAGCAGGACAACCAGGGGTAAGCAGGATAAGCAGGACAACCAGGGGTGAGCAGGATAGGCAAGACAACCAGGAGTGAGCAGGATAAGCAGGACAACCAGGGGTGAGCAGGATAAGCAGGACAACCAGGAGTGAGCAGGATAAGCAGGACAAACAGGGGTGAGCAGGATAGGCAGGACAACCAGGGGTGACCAGGATAAGCAGGACAACCAGGGGTGAGCAGGATAAGCAGGACCACCAGGGGTGAGCAGGATAGGCAGGACAACCAGGAGTGACCAGGATAAGCAGGACAACCAGGGGTAAGCAGGATAAGCAGGACAACCAGTGTGAGCAGGATAGGCAAGACAACCAGGAGTGAGCAGGATAAGCAGGACAACCAGGAGTGAGCAGGATAAGCAATACAACCAGGAGTGAGCAGGATAAGCAGGAAAAACAGGGGTGAGCAGGATAGGCAGGACAACCAGGGGTGAGCAGGATAAGCAGGACAAACAGGGGTGAGCAGGATAAGCAGGACAACCAGGAGTGAGCAGGATAAGTAGGACAACCAGGGGTGAGCAGGATAAGCAGGACAACCAGGGGTGAGCAGGATAGGCAGGACAACCAGGGGTGACCAGGATAAGTAGGACAACCAGGGGTGAGCAGGATAAGCAGGACAAACAGGGGTGAGCAGGATAGGCAGGACAACCAGGAGTGAGCAGGATAAGCAGGAGAAACAGGGGTGAGCAGGATAAGCAGGACAACCAGGGGTGACCAGGATAAGCAGGACAACCAGGGGTGAGCAAGATAGGCAGGACAACCAGGGGTGACCAGGATAAGCAGGACAACCAGGGGTGAGCAGGATAAGCAGCACAACCAGGGGTGAGCAGGATAGGCAGGACAACCAGGGGTGAGCAGGATAAGCAGGACAACCAGGGGTGAGCAGGATAGGCAAGACAACCAGGTGTGAGCAGGATAAGCTGGACAACCAGGGGTGAGCAGGATAAGCAGGACAACCAGGGGTGACCAGGATAAGCAGGACAACCAGGAGTGAGCAGGATAAGCAGGACAACCAGGGGTGAGCAGGATAGGCAGGACAACCAGGGGTGACCAGGATAAGCAGGACAACCAGGGGTGAGCAGGATAAGCAGGGCAACCAGGGGTGAGCAGGATAGACAGGACAACCAGGAGTGACCAGGATAACAGGACAACCAGGGGTAAGCAGGATAAGCAGGACAACCAGGGGTGAGCAGGATAGGCAAGACAACCAGGAGTGAGCAGGATAAGCAGGACAACCAGGAGTGAGCAGGATAAGCAGGATAACCAGGAGTGAGCAGGATAAGCAGGACAAACAGGGGTGAGCAGGATAGGCAGGACAACCAGGGGTGAGCAGGATAAGCAGGACAACCAGGGGTGAGCAGGATAAGCAGGACAACCAGGGGTGAGCAGGATAAGCAGGACAACCAGGGGTGAGCAGGATAGGCAGGACAACCAGGGGTGACCAGGATAAGCAGGACAACCAGGGGTGAGCAGGATAAGCAGGACAACCAGGGGTGAGCAGGATAGGCAGGACAACCAGGGGTGAGCAGGATAAGCAGGACAACCAGGGGTGAGCAGGATAAGCAGGACAACCAGGGGTGAGCAGGATAAGCAGGACAACCAGGGGTGAGCAGGATAAGCAGGACAACCAGGGGTGAGCAGGATAGGCAGGACAACCAGGGGTGACCAGGATAAGCAGGACAACCAGGGGTGAGCAGGATAAGCAGGACAACCAGGGGTGAGCAGGATAGGCAGGACAACCAGGAGTGACCAGGATAAGCAGGACAACCAGGGGTAAGCAGGATAAGCAGGACAACCAGTGGTGAGCAGGATAGGCAAGACAACCAGGAGTGAGCAGGATAAGCAGGACAACCAGGGGTGAGCAGGATAAGCAGGACAACCAGGAGTGAGCAGGATAAGCAGGACAAACAGGGGTGAGCAGGATAGGCAGGACAACCAGGGGTGACCAGGATAAGCAGGACAACCAGGGGTGAGCAGGATAAGCAGGACCACCAGGGGTGAGCAGGATAGGCAGGACAACCAGGAGTGACCAGGATAAGCAGGACAACCAGGGGTAAGCAGGATAAGCAGGACAACCAGGGGTGAGCAGGATAGGCAAGACAACCAGGAGTGAGCAGGATAAGCAGGACAACCAGGAGTGAGCAGGATAAGCAATACAACCAGGAGTGAGCAGGATAAGCAGGAAAAACAGGGGTGAGCAGGATAGGCAGGACAACCAGGGGTGACCAGGATAAGTAGGACAACCAGGGGTGAGCAGGATAAGCAGGAGAAACAGGGGTGAGCAGGATAAGCAGGACAACCAGGGGTGACCAGGATAAGTAGGACAACCAGGGGTGAGCAGGATACGCAGGACAACCAGGGGTGAGCAGGATAAGCAGGACAACCAGGGGTGAGCAGGATAAACAGGACAACCAGGGGTGAGCAGGATAGGCAGGACAAACAGGGGTGAGCAGGATAAGCAGGACAACCAGGAGTGAGCAGGATAGGCAAGACAACCAGTGGTGAGCAGGATAAGCAGGACAACCAGGGGTGAGCAGGATAGGCAAGACAACCAGGGGTGAGCAGGATAAGCAGGACAACCAGGGGTGAGCAGGATAAGCAGGACAACCAGGGGTGAGCAGGATAAGCAGGACAACCAGGGGTGAGCAGGATAAGCTGGACAACCAGGGGTGAGCAGGATAAGCATGACAACCAGGGGTGAGCAGGATAGACAGGACAACCAGGGGTGAGCAGGATAAGCAGGACAACCAGTGGTAAGCAGGATAGACAGGACAACCAGGGGTGAGCAGGATAAGCAGGACAACCAGGGGTAAGCAGGATAAACAGGACAACCAGGGGTGAGCAGGATAGGCAGGACAACCAGTGGTGTGCAGGATAGGTAGGACAACCAGGGGTGAGCAGGATAAGCAGGACAACCAGGGGTGAGCAGGATAGGCAGGACAACCAGGGGTGAGCAGGATAAGCAGGACAACCAGGGGTGAGCAGGATAGACAGGACAACCAGGGGTGAGCAGGATAAGCAGGACAACCAGGGGTGAGCAGGATAAGCAGGACAACCAGGGGTGAGCAGGATAAGCAGGACAACCAGGGGTGAGCAGGATAGGCAGGACAACCAGGGGTGAGCAGGATAAGCAGGACAACCAGGGGTGAGCAGGATAGGCAGGACAACCAGGGGTGAGCATGATAGACAGGACAACCAGGGGTGAGCAGGATAAGCAGGACAACCAGGGGTGAGCAGGATAAGCAGGACAACCAGGGGTGAGCAAGATAGGCAGGACAACCAGGGGTGAGCAGGATAAGCAGGACAACCAGGGGTGAGCAGGATAAGCAGGACAACCAGGGGTGAGCATGATAAGCAGAACCAGGGGTGAGCAGGATAAGCAGGACAACCAGGGGTGAGCAGGATACGCAGGACAACCAGGGGTGAGCAGGATATACAGGACAACCAGGGGTGAGCAGGATAAGCAGGACAACCAGGGGTGACCAGGATAAGCAGGACAACCTGGGGTGAGCAGGATAAGCAGGACAACCAGGGGTGAGCAAGATAGGCAGGACAACCAGGGGTGACCAGGATAAGCAGGACAACCAGGGGTGAGCAGGATAAGCAGCACAACCAGGGGTGAGCAGGATAGGCAGGACAACCAGGGGTGAGCAGGATAAGCAGGACAACCAGGGGTGAGCAGGATAGGCAAGACAACCAGGTGTGAGCAGGATACGCTGGACAACCAGGGGTGAGCAGGATAAGCAGGACAACCAGGGGTGACCAGGATAAGCAGGACAACCAGGAGTGAGCAGGATAAGCAGGACAACCAGGGGTGAGCAGGATAGGCAGGACAACCAGGGGTGACCAGGATAGCAGGACAACCAGGGGTGAGCAGGATAAGCAGGACAACCAGGGGTGAGCAGGATAGACAGACAACCAGGATGTGACCAGGATAAGCAGGACAACAGGGGTAAGCAGGATAAGCAGGACAACCAGGGTAGCAGCAGGATAGGCAAGACAACCAGGAGTGAGCAGGATAAGCAGGACAACCAGGAGTGAGCAGGATAAGCAGGATACCAGGAGTGAGCAGGATAAGCAGGACAACCAGGGGTGAGCAGGATAGGCAGGACAACCAGGGGTGAGCAGGATAAGCAGGACAACCAGGGGTGAGCAGGATAGGCAGGACAACCAGGGGTGACCAGGATAAGCAGGACAACCAGGGGTGAGCAGGATAAGCAGGACAACCAGGGGTGAGCAGGATAGGCAGGACAACCAGGGTGAGCAGGATAAGCAGGACAACCAGGGGTGAGCAGGATAGCAGGACAACCAGGGGTGAGCAGGATAGCAGGACAACCAGGGGTGAGCAGGATAAGCAGGACAACCAGGGGTGAGCAGGATAGGCAGGACAACCCAGGGGTGACCAGGATAAGCAGGACAACCAGGGGTGAGCAGGATAAGCAGGGACAACCAGGGGTGAGCAGGATAGGCAGGACAACCAGGAGTGACCAGGATAAGCAGGACAACCAGGGGGGTAAGCAGGATAAGCAGGACAACCAGGGGTGAGCAGGATAGGCAGGACAACCAGGAGGTGAGCAGGATAAGCAGGACAACCAGGGGTGAGCAGGATAAGCCAGGACAACCAGGAGTGAGCAGGATAAGCAGGACAAACAGGGGTTGAGCAGTATAGGCAGGACAACCAGGGGTGACCAGGATAAGCAGGACAACCAGGGGTGAGCAGGATAAGCAGGACCCCAGGGGTGAGCAGGATAGGCAGGACAACCAGGAGTGACCAGGATAAGCAGGACAACCAGGGGTAAGCAGGATAAGCAGGACAAACCAGGGGTGAGCAGGATAGGCAGACCAACCAGGAGTGAGCAGGATAAGCAGGACAACCAGGAGTGAGCAGGATAAGCAATACAACCAGGAGGTGAGCAGGATAAGCAGGAAAACAGGGGTGAGCAGGATAGGCAGGACAACCAGGGGTGAGCAGGATAAGCAGGACAAACAGGGGTGAGCAGGATAAGCAGGACAACCAGGAGTGAGCAGGATAAGTAGGACAACCAGGGGTGAGCAGGATAAGCAGGACAAACAGGGGTGAGCAGGATAAGCAGGACAACCAGGAGTGAGCAGGATAGCAGGACAACCAGGGGTGAGCAGGATAAGCAGGACAACCAGGAGTGAGCAGGATAAGTAGGACAACCAGGGGTGAGCAGGATAAGCAGGACAACCAGGGGTGACCCAGGATAAGTAGGACAACCAGGGGTGAGCAGGATAGGCAGGACAACCAGGAGTGAGCAGGATAAGCAGGAGAAACAGGGGTGAGCAGGATAAGCAGGACAACCAGGGGTGACCAGGATAAGCAGGACAACCAGGGGTGAGCAAGATAGGCAGGACCAACCAGGGGTGACCAGGATAAGCAGGACAACCAGGGTGAGCAGGATAAGCAGCACAACCAGGGGTGAGCAGGATAGGCAGGACAACCAGGGGTGGAGCAGGATAAGCAGGACAACCAGGGGTGAGCAGGATAGGCAAGACAACCAGGTGTGAGCAGGATAAGCTGGACAACCAGGGGTGAGCAGGATAAGCAGGACAACCAGGGGTGACCAGGATAAGCAGGACAACCAGGAGTGAGCAGGATAAGCAGGACAACCAGGGGTGAGCAGGATAGGCAGGACAACCAGGGGTGACCAGGATAAGCAGGACAACCAGGGGTGAGCAGGATAAGCAGGCAACCAGGGGTGAGCAGGATAGACAGGACAACCAGGAGTGACCAGGATAAGCAGGACAACCAGGGGTAAGCAGGATAAGCAGGACAACCAGGGGTGAGCAGGATAGGCAAGACAACCAGGATGTGAGCAGGATAAGCAGGACAACCAGGAGTGAGCAGGAAAGCAGGATAACCAGGAGTGAGCAGGATAAGCAGGACAAACAGGGGTGAGCAGGATAGGCAGGACAACCAGGGGGTGAGCAGGATAAGCAGGACAACCAGGGGTGAGCAGGATAAGCAGGACAACCAGGGGTGAGCAGGATAGGCAGGACAACCAGGGTGACCAGGATAAGCAGGACAACCAGGGAGACCAGGGTGAGCAGGATAAGCAGACAACCAGGGGTGAGCAGGATAGGCAGGACCAACCAGGGGTGACCAGGATAAGCAGGACAACCAGGGGTGAGCAGGATAAGCAGGACAACCAGGGGTGAGCAGGATAGGCAGGACAACCAGGGGTGAGCAGGATAAGCAGGACAACCAGGGGGTGAGCAGGATAAGCAGGACAACCAGGGGTGAGCAGGATAAGCAGGACAACCAGGGGTGAGCAGGATAAGCAGGACAACCAGGGGTGAGCAGGATAGGCAGGACAACCAGGGGTGACCAGGATAAGCAGACAACCAGGGGTGAGCAGGATAAGCAGGACAACCAGGGGTGAGCAGGATAGGCAGGACAACCAGGAGTGACCAGGATAAGCAGGACAACCAGGGGTAAGCAGGATAAGCAGGACAACCAGGGGTGAGCAGGATAGGCAAGACAACCAGGAGTGAGCAGGATAAGCAGGACAACCAGGGTGAGCAGGATAAGCAGGACAACCAGGAGTGAGCAGGATAAGCAGGACAAACAGGGGTGAGCAGGATAGGCAGGACAACCAGGGGTGACCAGGATAAGCAGGACAACCAGGGGTGAGCAGGATAAGCAGGACCACCAGGGGTGAGCAGGATAGGCAGGACAACCAGGAGTGACCAGGATAAGCAGGACAACCAGGGGTAAGCAGGATAAGCAGGACAACCAGGGGTGAGCAGGATAGGCAAGACAACCAGGAGTGACAGGATAAGCAGGACAACCAGGAGTGAGCAGGATAAGCAATACACCAGGAGTGAGCAGGATAAGCAGGAAAAACCAGGGGTGAGCAGGATAGGCAGGCAACCAGGGTGAGCAGGATAAGCAGGACAACCAGGGTGAGCAGGATAAGCAGGACAACCAGGGGTGAGCAGGATAAGCAGGACAACCAGGGGTGAGCAGGATAAGCAGACAACCAGGGGTGACAGGATAAGTAGGACAACCAGGAGTGAGCAGGATAAGCAGGACAACCAGGGGTGAGCAGGATAAGCAGGACAACCAGGGGTGAGCAGGATAGCAGGACAACCAGGGGTGAGCAGGATAAGCAGGACAACCAGGGTGAGCCAGGATAAGTAGGACAACCAGGGTGAGCAGGATAAGCAGGACAACCAGAGAGCAGGACAGCAGAAAACAGGGGTGAGCAGGATAGCAGGACAACCAGGGGTGAGCAGGATAAGCAGGACAACCAGGGTGTGAGCAGGATACGCAGGACAACCAGGGGTGAGCAGGATAAGCAGGACAACCAGGGGTGAGCAGGATAAGCAGGACAACCAGGGGTGAGCAGGATAGGCAAGACAACCAGGGGTGAGCAGGATAAGCAGGACAACCAGGGGCGAGCAGGATAGCACGGACAACCAGGGGTGAGCAGGATACGCAGGGACAACCAGGGGTGAGCAGGATAAGCAGGACAACCAGGGGTGAGCAGGATAAGCAGGACAACCAGGGGTGAGCAGGATAAGCAGGACAACCAGGGGTGAGCAGGATAAGCAGGACAACCAGGGGTGAGCAGGATAAGCAGGACAACCAGGGTGAGCAGGATAAGAGGACAACCAGGGGTGAGCAGGATAAGCAGGACAACCAGGGGTGAGCAGGATAAGCAGGACAACCAGGGGTGAGCAGGATAAGCAGGACAACCAGGGGTGAGCAGGATAGGCAGGACAACCAGGGGTGAGCAGGATAGCAGGACAACCAGTGGTGAGCAGGATAGGACAGGACAACCAGGGGTGAGCAGGATAAGCAGGACAACCAGGGGTGAGCAGGATAAGCAGGACAACCAGGGGTGAGCAGGATAAGCAGGACAACCAGGGGTGAGCAGGATAGCAGGACAACCAGGGGTGAGCAGGATAAGCAGGACAACCAGGGGTGAGCAGGATAGCAGGACAACCAGGGGTGAGCAGGATAAGCAGGACAACCAGGGGTGAGCAGGATAGACAGGACAACCAGGGGTGAGCAGGATAAGCAGGACAACCAGGGGTGAGCAGGATAAGCAGGACAACCAGGGGTGAGCAGGATAAGCAGGACAACCAGGGGTGAGCAGGATAGGCAGGGACAACCAGGGGTGAGCAGGATAAGCAGGACAACCAGGGGTGAGCAGGATAGCAGGACAACCAGGGGTGAGCAGGATAGCAGGACAACCAGGGGTGAGCAGGATAAGCAGGACAACCAGGGGTGAGCAGGATAAGCAGGACAACCAGGGGTGAGCAGATAAGCAGGACAACCAGGGGTGAGCAGGATAAGCAGGACAACCAGGGGTGAGCAGGATAGCAGGACAACCAGGGGTGAGCAGGATAAGCAGGACAACCAGGGGGTGAGCAGGATAAGGCAGGACAACCAGGGGTGAGCAGGATAAGCAGGACAACCAGGGGTGAGCAGGATAAGGCAGGACAACCAGGGGTGAGCAGGATAGCAGGACAACCAGGGGTGAGCAGGATAAGCAGGACAACCAGGGAGTGAGCAGGATAAGCAGGACAACCAGGGGTGAGCAGGATAGGCAGGACAACCAGGGGTGAGCAGGATAAGCAGGACAACCAGGGGGTGAGCAGATAAGCAGGACAACCAGGGGGTGAGCAGGATAAGCAGGACAACCAGGGGTGAGCAGGATAAGCAGGACAACCAGGGGGTGAGCAGGATAAGACAGGACAACCAGGGGTGAGCAGGATAAGCAGGACAACCAGGGGTGAGCAGGATAAGCAGGACAACCAGGGGTGAGCAGGATAAGCAGGACAACCAGGGTGAGCAGGATAAGCAGGACAACCAGGGGTGAGCAGGATAAGCAGGACAACCAGGGGTGAGCAGGATAGCAGGACAACCAGGGTGAGCCAGGATAAGCAGGACAACCAGGGGTGAGCAGGATAAGCAGACAACCAGGGGTGAGCAGGATAGGCAGGACAACCAGGGGTGAGCAGGATAAGCAGGACAACCAGGGGTGAGCAGGATAAGCAGGACAACCAGGGGTGAGCAGGATAAGCAGGACAACCAGGGGTGAGCAGGATAGGCAGACAACCAGGGGACAGGATAAGCAGGACAACCAGGGGGTGAGCAGGATAAGCAGGACAACCAGGGGTGAGCAGGATAAGCAGGACAACCAGGGGAGCAGGATAGGCAGGACAACCAGGGGTGAGCAGGATAAGCAGGACAACCAGGGGGAGCAGGATTAAGCAGGACAACCAGGGTGAGCAGGATAAGCAGGACAACCAGGGGTGGCAGGATAGGCAGGACAACAGGGGTGAGCAGGATAGGCAGGACAACCAGGGGTGAGCAGGATAAGCAGGACAACCAGGGGGTGAGCAGGATAAGCAGGACAACCAGGGGTGAGCAGGATAGGCAGGACAACCAGGGGTGACCAGGATAAGCAGGACAACCAGGGGTGAGCAGGATAAACAGGACAACCAGGGGTGAGCAGGATAGCAGTACAACCAGGGGTGAGCAGGATAAGCAGGACAACCAGGGGTGAGCAGGATAAGAACGGACAACCAGGGGTGAGCAGGATAAAGCAGGACAACCAGGGGTGAGCAGGATAAGGCAGGACAACCAGGGGTGACCAGGATAAGCAGGACAACCTGGGGTGAGCAGGATAAGCAGGACAACCAGGGGTGAGCAGGATAGGCAGGACAACCAGGGGTGACCAGGATAAGCAGGACAACCAGGGGTGCGCAGGATAAGCAGCACAACCAGGGGTGAGCAGGATACGGCAGGACAACCAGGGGTGAGCAGGATAAGCAGGACACCCAGGG